>NC_092079.1:7037374-7334874 GCF_039877785.1 Chaetodon trifascialis | reverse complement strand
GGGGGGGGTTGTTTAGCTCACTAGCCTTTCTCAGCAGCTTTAAACAACACAACCTGCTGCACAGACTTTAAAGAGCTTTAGAGAGCAGTGTGCGACCTGTTTAATCTTCCCCCACTTGCAAGACCCATCGTGCCCCGTTTCATCTTCCCCACTCAGCAAGGAAACAAGAGTGTTCGACCAGGAACCAATTAATGCGGGTTAATTGATATTAAAGCCTTTCTTTGACGACTGTTTGCTGCTGCTGCCAAGTTGTTTGACGGCATTACAAATGTGACTCTTGCGGAAAAGGAAATAATATCGTTAAGATTTAAAGTCTTTCTGAGTGCACAGACAAAAAGGTTAAAGTAAGGCCGTTCTTCATGCTAATGTTCACTTTTCTTTTAGTTTATAGTGTTGCATGCACAGTTTAATAGTTCCCATGTGTCCCAATTCCATACTGCAAGCTTATTCTATATAATACATAGAGCTGGACAGTAAATGCAATAATCTGATATAATTTCATTAATCAGATCAAATAAGTCAATTAAAATGAAAATGTATCATGATATACTACATATTTTAGATCAGATTGTCCAGCTCCAACAGCATTTATTGTTTACTAATCCGAAGTATGTTTTTCCTGCAGTCAGTATTAATGAAATGAATGTACTTTTGGCCAGTTATACCTAGCCTTCTCACTGTTGTCCCCAATTTATTTTAGTTTTTCCATCTTCGAGCTGCCTCCATTTCCTTACCAAGTTAGAATTAGTATGTAGAGTGGAGCGGGGACACAGCTTGATTCTAAACTTGGACCCAAACCTAGCCCAAGACTATAAACTTGATAGGGTGCCGATTATCTTCTTTTTGAAGGCGAAAACACACACAATCAAATTCCCTCAAAGGTACAAAACCTTGTAGTATCAAGGATACGGTGTTGCCTGAGTAGGGCGATATGTCGGACATGTCTTGCAGGTCCCCACACTCAGACTTGATGAGGGACAGGGACAGACCCTCAGGCCCATGTTGGCTCGGTGAGCTCTGCCTGTGGTGATGGTGGTGACTGAGATGGCCTCCTCCAAGGGATGCCATTTTGGTTCTGAGGCTAACAGTTTCCCGGGTCACGTCCATGGAATCAGGGGAGGACCGATGGAGGTCCTTGGGCCCTGGGGGGTAACCAGCTCCTCCACTGTGTGACCCCAGGGGGTTCTGAAATGGGTAACCCATAAGAGGAAGAGGAAATGGGTGGCGAAATGATGGAGGGCTAAACCCGAGCGAGGCCGTGAGGGGAGAAGGGTGGAGGGAGGGATGGTGAGGAGGAGGAGGAAGAGAGGATGAGAGGCTGTTGTTTTCTCCTCCACCTCCTCCACCGCTCTTGCGCACCACCAGCGGCAGTGCCTCTGTTTGGTCATTGGGCGTTGGCACGCCACTCAGTCTGCCACTTAAACCACCGAATGAATCCAGCGGGCTCGGGACGATAACGTCGCCAAAGCAGTGCAGCCTCTGGTTGGAGGAGTGGTAGTTAGGGGTGGGACTGCCGTCGCCATTCATACTGAGGGCCAGGGCGCCACCGCCAAAGCGTGAGTCTGGGGTGAGGGAGGGAAGGGGACCGAAAGGTGGAGGACAGGAAGAGGATGAGTTGGAGGAAGAGGAGGGTGCAGCTGGTGTGCTGCTGTGGCAGCTGTGATGGTGACTGACAGCCTGCTTGGGCGAGGAGAAGCCCTTGACGACCGTGTCGACAACCTGCGATACGGCACAGTTCAGCTCCTGCTTCAGAGTCTCTGCCAACTGCCTTCCTCCTCCTCCTCCTCCTCCTCCTCCTCCTCCTCCTCCACCTCCTCCTGCTGCTCCTCCTCTGCTTTTCATCACCCTTTCTCCATTCCTTTCCTCATCCTCCCTGACATCCACATCCTCCTCCATTTCTCCATCTATCAGGGCCTGTTCTCGGAGGAGGGCCCGGGCCCGGTCCAGGAACAGGCCTGGGTCCAGCTCAGATAGGTCGTCATGGCTATGCCGCCCTCTGTCCCTGTGCCTCTCCTCCAGGCCATCAGAGCGGATACTGTCCTCTGACAAGTTGCCGTCCTCTTCTCTTTCTCGACCTCGGTCGACCTCGCCGCTCTCACCGTTCTCTTCCTCTTCCTCTGTCTCTGAGTCGTAGATCTGGTAGAACTTCTCCTGGAGTTGACGCAGCTGTTTCTGAGCAACAGGAGATAGAGAATGTTAAAGAAGACGTCTCTTGAACCGGAAAGTCACCTGTTACCATAAATAAACTAAAGGAGAAATTAAAATAGTACAGTGCCTGACAGTAGCAACTACATATTCCTTGAATCTGTGCCACCACAACGTTCTCCATGCTGCTCATCATGTCATCTGCTACCAACCTGCATGTCCTCCAGTTGCAGTTTGAGTTGCCGTCTCTCTTCCTGCCTCTGCTCCTGCCTTGAACACACCAGCTGGGTGAAGCTGTGCTGCTGCTGTGGCAGGCGCTGCTTTCTCTTATTCTCCCTGTAAACCTCACCAACGCTGACCACGCCGCCCCGCGAACCTGGAGAGCTCAGGAGGGAAGAAGGGCCGTTGCTCCGCCTGTGGTCATGGTTGCTGATGTTGTGGCTGTTGCCGTCTCCTCGGTGGTCATTACTGCTGTTGCTGTTGTTGCTGCTGTTCTCATTCTCGCGGTTGTTTTCTTGGCTGTGGTCGCCGGCGTTGGGCCGGACCAGTGGAGAGTGACTCATGCCACGAATGATGTTTTCTACGCGGGCACGCTTGGCGCGAAGGTGCTCATCTGACAGCCTGTCCAAGTCAAAGGAAGAGAGGGAGAGGGGCTGAGAGGGAGCATGGGAGTTATGGCTCGAAGAGGGTGGTGGCCGCCCGAAGGAAGAGGAGGAAGGCGGAGGCGGAAGAGGAGGCCCTGGTGAGAGGCAGTCCGAGGGGCTGTCCCGGTCACGGGAGGAGTTGCTGCAGGCATCTTCGCCCTGGATCTCTGAACCTCCACTGGACAGCGCTCCACTCCCCTGTGAAGGAAGGCAGGAGGACGGAATTAGTGAGCAATTAACAGATTAAATTAACGATTTAAAGCATCAGTGTATGAGGAATGAAAACTGCTTAGTGGCTTCTATTTGTTGATTGGAAGGGTAAAATGCAGATGCAAGTTTGATTCAATGAAATGGTGAATGAAATCGCTAATTAGCAAAAATAAAATTGGTTAATTGATCAATTGTTTTAACATCTCACCACTACCTGTCTGTGTGTGTATACCTGGAAGCCTGAGTCACTTCCTCCATTCTTTCCCATGTTATTCTTCAGTAACTGAGAGATGATGGTAGCGCCAGAGAAAGGCATTATGGCATCTTCGTACGAGTTGGCCCTCTTCAGCAACTTCCTCAAAACATTTGACTTCTCACCGTCACCGTTGGCACCCCCATGGCCATGACTGACCAATGAGCAGTCCCCGTCCTGATCGATACTGTGCGATTGGTTCATGCTGTCGAGCAGGGTCTCCCTGGCACGGGTGAATATCGCACTACCCACAGTCCTTTTCACCCCAATGTCGACACGTCGGCGCTTGGTCTGTCTGGTTAGGAGGGTGGTGCTGTCATGATCAGGCATCACGCAGGGGAGCTAAACGGACATGACCAGGGTCCTCACAGACACGCAGGATGAGACAAGCTACCTGGTCAATGACAAACACAAATAAACAAAACTGCTGTTATTTCAACGTTTTAATATCACCTGAAAAGCAGCACACAGAGATCTTTAACATTTTGTAAAATTGTGCATAAAGTCATAATTTTTTGGTCAGAAAGAGACCCAATCTTTGAAATTAGTAGCTATATTTAATGACTCTTCATTTTGAAAATACAGACAGAAAAGTTGCATAACAATAGTGTGAATCATCAGTTATTCCATGGCTAAAATTAAAAGCGACATAATTAAAATCAGTTGCTGGTATTTCGAGGCTTTTAGTAACAGTGTGACAATTATTTCATCGAACAAACTCTCCACAGTTAAAGACCTTAAATCCTGACACATAGTGTGCTTTTCTCTCTCAAAAATAAATACCTCTCCTGGAGAAAACTTTCTTTCGTGTTTTTCAAAGAGGAGACAGCAATCAACAAATGTAGAAATCCACACCACAACATTTCAAACCTGCCTGACAGACACGAACGTGGCAGCCACTGTTATCATTTGCACAATGCGCCAAATTCCAAAGAATACTCACAGTACATTTCTTGACCAAAAGCCAAGGGAAACATTGCGAGGGAAAAAAGCGCTCTTTAAAATAGTTCAAGGATATATCCCCACAGAGAAGTAACACCTGCCTGTGATAACCAAAATAATTTCCCATTTCCTCCTCCTCTCCTGAGAGGTAACCTTGATTTCTGCATCTTGTGAGGAGCTGTGAAGCATCGACAGGCTCTCTCTTATTGTCAGAGGGATTTCACTCTGCGTTATTTTCCTTTTTTACCTCTTCACATGACTTGAAAGAAATAGGTACTTATCTTGTGTTTGTGGAAGCAGTGATTTTTTTGGTGTTATTGAACTTTAGGTATTGTGTTTCGACAAGAAAAATGTCATTCTTAGAAATGCTGCACTTGAGGTTTTAAGAAGTTCTTCACATAGTGCACACTCAGGCTCGGCTTCTTTTTCTGTCATGAGTGAATCCATCTTATCTATTATAATGCAAGTGTAGAGAGGGGCACCTGTGGTGGCAGTAAAAGCACCCCATAAAAGTTTCTCTCTTGACGCTCTAGAAGCACCTAAAATGACACCAGGGGTTTGAAGTGGTCAAGATCTGGCTTCATGCACATCCAAAACTGGATGACAATGACTGACGCAATTATTAAAACCTGATTTCTTAAAGATGCCAAAGTCTCAGGCCAATGCTGAATTTACTCTACAGGCGAGTTAAACATTTTCAGCATTTAGGGACCAAATGGACAAAGACAAAAAAAAAAAATCCAAAAAGTCTCAGCAAAAATAAAACAGGTGAATGGTGGACGTGAACGTCTGCCTGCACTCGTTCCTTTACAAACAAGCAGCGTTTTCCATGTTAAATGTTTGCATCTGCTTTGCAAGCGATTTCAGGGTCTAGTCTAGGGAATTATTTCAAAAATTAAAGCTGCGTCCCACGACAGTTTGCTCGAGCTGTGCCTGTGTTCGCACAGGGCGAGCCGTTTTAATTCCACTGTTAAAACGGGAGAATGATTTGAAAGAGAGTCGGGAAAGGCAAACTCGCTCAAACACACATGCAGACTAAATCAGGGCCACAAATGACGAAACAGACACTGTTGCGTTCCTGCAGAGCCATTACCAAATGAAACTCTTTCCAAGCAGGGGAAAAGGGTTAGTTTGAATGTGACTCAGAGATACAGTGCTGCAGACGAGAGGTGTTCAGAAAAACACTCAGCCCCTCAACACAGTGCTCGGCGGTGACCCAGATACACACACACACTCACACGTACAGTACATGCATACACACATTGCTCACTGTTTGCATTATTGCTTCTTCGCATACACACACACAGAGGAGGCAGAGAGAGTGAGAGACAAACAGTTTAGATTAGGGGGTCCAAAGAGCTCGGAAACTTGGTGATTTTGAAATTTGGGTCTGAGGTCAAATTGAGCGAATGGATCCCGTGAGTAGAACACAAGACAGCAGAGGACGAAAAGCCTTCATCGCCTTTTGTGTGGCCATATTATCTTACAAATCCAATTTAGACTTACACTCAGGTGTTTAAATAGACAGAAAGCCCAAAAACCTTCTAGGTTAACGTTCAGCTGTGTCTGAAAGGTGAGCACTGAAAGGAGATGTGAGAGTGTGTGTGTGTGGCTTCTGTATCAAAACAGAAACTTGTGTTTTAACCTGAATTGAGGAGCAGGAGGAACGTGCTCTGTGAGTGAGAACTGAAATGGGAAGTAGCTGATGAATGACTGTAAATGGCATATTTCCATGTAAAAGGTGTCGTGGTGGCTCGTGGTTAATTTCAGCCTGTGACTTGAAGACTTTAATTAGAAGTTTTCGACGTATAGAAATTACAACGGTCAAAATGATGTTTGGAAATAGAGGTTTTGCAAGAAATGGAGACACGCCTTCTGCCTCCTCGTGCCTCCTCAGAGGGACACAAATAACGTGTTTATTCCTGATATCTTCAGTATGAAGTGGATCATTCCTTCTGGCTGCAGCTGACTGCAGAGTCTGCGCTCTGAGCGGAGATCACCGCTGCTGTGACAGAAAACACAAGCTGCTACTTTTACGCACGGCAAATATCGAGATGTTTGTCAGAGTCCAAACAACAATTAGTGCGCGATAACAGCGGCAGCTCTGCTGGCAGCCGCTGCACACATTTCCATCTTCACAGGCCGGGGTGTCTTTATTATAAAGCCTGTAAAGTTTCCTTAAAGTGGTGAAGCGCCAGAGAGATAAATCCACTTGTTCCGAGAGCAGGTTCGCTCTTGTTCTTGCGCGATCGAAGTGTCAGAAGCCGATCTGAAGCGAGGCTGAATGCGGAATTACTGGCATACAGATCAGTAAAACGGTCTTGATGAACATTTATTTGCTTTGGAAGCGTGAGGATTTTTGACTTTGAGTTCACCGCCAGAGTTCTTCATTTGCTTTAAATGAAGGAAACAAAGTAAGAAATAGGATTTGACAGCTCATCTCTTTATTGAATGACTCGATGAAAAACTACCACGAAATCCAAAAGCAGCGGCAGGTGCGGAAATCCATGCGAGTCAAACTCTGCAATGACCACAAACTGGCAGTGAAAGTAACGCACCGACAGCGAGCAGACCCTCATTTTATTTTTAAACAGATTTGAAGTCAGATGATTTAGTTCACGCAGCCTCGCCGGCACAAATCACAAAGTAGCCCGAGCCCAACGCGCACGAAAAGTCGAAACGAGCAGAAATAGTTTAGGAAAATTGGCCAAAAATTCAGCTTAATCATGTGGATCCGTGGCGCGGTGATAACCCGTCTCCATGAACTAACAGTGCTGAAGTTAAGTTACAGCGAACACGATGCGGTCGGACAAATCACACACACTCTCTCTCACACACACATACATACAACATAGAAGCCCACGAGTGAGAATAATAATAATGGCAGTAAATAAAGCGTGTTTGTACTTACTTCTCTGTCGAGCGCTTCTCCAAGTCGCTCCGTCGAAGAAAGGGCGAACACAAGAGACAGATCCGCACTCGCCGTTAAGATCAATGCCGTAATTTACTACGGCAAAGTGGAGACGTATGCGGAGCGTGCGCGCGCGCCGGCGTGAGTGTGTGTGCGCGAGAGAGCGAGAGAGAGACCCAGAGAGAGAGTCATAGAGGACGCGTGTGTATGTGTGTGAGAGAGAGACAGACACACACAGAGAGAGAGAGGCTGCTCTTGTGCGCCGCTCTCCTCCCGGGATGGGAAGTGTTTAGTATCGAGCGCACCCCGGTCCGTCCGGCACTCTCGGCTCGTCGCGAATCCCGTTTTCTCCCTCTGACCGACGGCAAGACTCTCAATAAGAAACAAGACGAGACGCACATGAAGGATACGTGAAGACGTTGCGTCACCGGCCCCGGAGTGAGGTAACGACTCCACCTGACCAATAAGGAGGAGGAACCGGGGACGGTGGATTTTGTTTATAAGGAGCCCCCCGAAAACAGCGCGCAGCCAGAGCGGAGAGGGAGAGGGAGGAGCAGAGGAGGATGCGGAGGGTAAACTGAAAGCAGGTTCACCAACCTTTCTCATTTGCGGAGAAGCTGCTAAAAATCTTTCTCGAACAAATTTAGCTGCATTTAAAGCGGACTTCAAGGCCATCATCAGCTGGCCATTTTCTGTCTCAGCATGATTTATTCCAATGTTCAATGCTGTTTTTAAATGATGATCGGAAGGAGGTCATGGCCCAGTTTGTGATACAAATACATCATCAGTTTAACAGATCAAAGCAGCGAATTTAACATGCGCACTGACTTCCAGACGTGTGTCATTCAATAAAAATAACTTTCAAATGTCATTTGTGGCTGAAGAACCACTTTGAGCGGTTGGTTTCATTCTGTGCATGTTTTTCCACTGTGTTTGTGCTCCAGCAGCATGTTTCTGCCCAGGTCCACTGCATGCACTCCGCTCTATTATCATTAAGTGTTTTGTTTTTTGCTTTTTTTTTTTTTTTTTTTAATAAACACGGGCTTTAAGTTGATCTGTTTCTTTTCATTCCTCTTCGCGGACACTCTTTTTAAGCCAGAAATTATAAAAAGAAGAACATTTAGTGTCTGCGCCGCTGTGATGCGTGCGTGATTGGAAAGAGCCGCGCCACTCTGCGCCTTGTCATTCAAAGAAAAGTTGCCCAAAACGCAGAAGAATAACGGCAATAAATGATACTTCTGATGGGGGAACGCCCCTCTTCTCCAGAGATCGGGGGTCAGGCAAACCTCGGGGCTGAGAGGGAGTCGGTGTTTTGCTCACGGACACTTCAGCAGAGCGCAGGCTTGCTTCGAGCCGGAGGAGTCTGTCCGTGTCCGCCAGTCCAGACCGCTGTCCGTCCTTCTAGAGACACCGAGAGCTGGGAACAAAACCAAATCACAGGGACATACAAGCATATTTCAAGTTACAGTGAATTTTAAAAGACGACATGCTGGGGCCTTTTCAGGAATATGCTGCTTAAACAAATGCGTCCTGCTCCAAATTTTGATGTATTGCATAAAAATATCAGCTTTCCTTCACACAGATTGAACGAAATACTCGGAGCTTTTAATTTCAGTTAGGCCCAAATAAAAGTGTGAAGGTTTGGAGTTGTGTGTTTGTTGCATTGTTAACACTCACGTTTCTACAGTATCGAGCCTCACTGATGACTGATTCATCGCTTCCCACAGAATTATTTCACAAACTGATCCTGCAGGACGCGCCGTGCGCTCGTCCCGCAGGCGCTCAACAGATGAGTAAAATCAAATCAGAAAAAAATGCGAAAGAATTGTTCAGGGAATTAATGAGATAATCTTTACACAGAGGCAGTGAGTGTCTCTTTGTGCGAAACAGTGGCATAGAAGCATTTTAAACTGTTCCTGATGGATTCTCAAGAGAATTTGACGGAAATAAATAAATACAAAAGAAAAGTGGAACTATTTAATGTCAACATTTTCGCTTGATTTTTAAAAACAGTTTTAAGCGACATTAGCCCGGAGACTGACTGGATTCAAAGAAATCCGTGGATTTGTGCAGTGTTTGTTTGTGCAGAGGTATGCCAGTGCGCTCCGTGTCTGCGTGGGCCACCTCATGAAAAACCCTCATTTCCCACCACGAATAAAAACGAACCTGTAATTCAAAATTGTCGAGATGAAACAATTTTCTTGAAGCATCGTGTTCCTCCTGATTCAAACGAGGCCATTCAAAGTGGATACTAAAATTCACCACTATTGCTCATTATTAAATATCAGCGGACCCTTTCTAACAAACGAGCAGTGTCAGAGCTGTGCATCGCAGTGCCACTTATCCAGCATCTCTCCTCTTAACTTAATTACGCACGGGGATAATCGACATTTACACGAAGTCATACAATAATTTCAAGTGCTCTGCAGCTGTGCCGTGCGGTTAAATTTGTAGGAGAAGATAAATATTTAAACCCAGAAATGTCCGATAAATATTTCCCCCGAGGAGACAGATGTGTGTTTCGTGCTACACAGGTTGTCCTTGCATGCAGAGGCAAACAGGCCCAGTTTTTCTAATGATCCCTTGCCAATTATTTGGCACAGAGATGGCGACTTCACCACAATGCGACACACAAACTTTTTTTTTTTCCTCCACTTATCAACGCGCTGTAAAAGCTGCGTCCTTTCTGAGCCATGGCGCCCTGGGTGATGCCATTTCGTACTTTGGTAACTACGTATATGTGCGTGCCGCCGCATCTGCATCGGAGTGCACAGCTGGATGAGCAAAAAATGCGCCCGTCTAGAGAGGACAATGAAATGTCCAACTTTTACGAAATGAGCTTATTGGAAATTATATATTTGACGAGAAAAAATCCTGACTATGAGGCCAAAATAGGAGGGGGCTGTGGTGTGCGTGCATATGGATTATCTTTAAAGAGGAGGAGCAGAGCTGAATTTCGCTCCAGACAGTTTATCTGAAAAATAATAATAATAAAAAAAAAAAATGGTAAGAATAAGACAGTTTGGATGAAGGGAATAATGTCAGTTTACAGAAAACGAAGGGAAGCTGCTAAATAAAACACCAGACAAAATAAGAGGATGCTGTTACATCACATCATGAGGATGAAAAATAATCTCAATATAAATATTTACTTCATAATAATTATGTGCCTCCATGTATTGTGTAGTACTGAAAATACTTGCAGTAGTTATTGTCACTGTAGAAAATAATTGTATTAATGTTTAACTCGTTGACCTCACCCTGTTTACTTGCCTGATGTGGCAATGACCCCCACTAGTGTTTGTGTGTGTGAGAGAGAGAGTGTGTTCCTCAGTGAATGAGTCATGCACACACACACACACACACACACACACACACACACACACACACACACACACACAGTGCTTGCGTTTTTAAAATAGAGAAAGACAAAAAGGTGGAAACAGTGTGAGAGAGAGAAAGTGTGGGATTGTTAGTGTGGTGGATGTGTGTGTTTCAGTCATGGCCAGATACCCTGAACTGTCCCCACAGTTTATTCAGTGCAGCAAGTAGGTCCCAGAGTTACCTTACAACCCAAACACACACAGTGAGGTCCTTAATCAACCACCCGCTGCTGATTTTATCCAGTTTAACCAAAGAGCCAAACTGACGGTCCAAACAAGCAGAAGTCATGGTCAGACAGCACAACGCACTTCACCTTTCGCTGACACTCACCCAGTGACACAACAGTTTTCCCACAAGAGAAGAGGAAGGAAAAAGGACGGAAACTACACCCGAAGGAGCTTTGAAATTGAGAGGATTATTCCCAAATGATTTTTCTTGTGAGTGTGACATTTTCAAAGGAATCAGTGTCAACATTTAGATGAAGTGTCATCAGATGGAATGAGTCACGAGTGAAACATAGGAAAAGTAAGAAAAAAGTACTTCAAACAGTAGAAAGTTCATCTTTTCTCAGGCAGTTTAAAGGTGCAACATAGAGAACATTCACGTGATGAATGAAGCATTTTCCATGAGGCTGAGAAGGTCCTTTGTTGCTTTGCATGTTATTCACCACAGTTTCACAGTTGCCAGAAAATCTGCGAGGTTTTCCTTGTGGCCCTAAACAGGAACCAGTTTTGTCTTGCAAGACGTCAACAGTTTTATTACAGTTCCACTTTTCTGTTTCAACCATAGACCGAAGAAGACACACACATAACATCAGTGACGTCAGCTCCATGTCTCTTCCAGGTTGTTCTGGTTAATTTGGCTCAATGTCTCTCTAGCATGTGTGTCAGCTACTGAAGAAGTCAAAATTTCAGTGAAGGGGGAGGAAGTGTGGGGAAAAACCATGGCTGAGACCAAACTTTGCTTCAAGCAGCAGTGTACCTGTAATTTAGGCGATCTGTTGGCAGAAATGGAATATAACATTCATCATTATGTTTTTATCAGTGTGTGATCACCTGGAACTAATCACTGTGTATTCATTAGCTTGGAATCAGCTCTTTATCCCTACAGAGGGAGCGGGTCCCATGTCCGCCGTGTTTCTACAGAAACCCAGAATGGACAAACCGAACACTGGCTCCAGAAAACGCCTTTTGTATTTTTATATGACCTGAAGGTCACCGCAGCTTCTTCTTGGAAAGGAAGGAGTGAGTGCAGCGGTATTCAGTTGGATGCAGTCTGCAGTCTCGCCACTAGATGTCACTGAATCCTCCACACTGTACCTTTAAATGTAAAAAAAAAACATTTAAAATCATCCCGGAGACACATTACAGGAATTAAATATTGAGGTGTAAAATAACTGTGGAGGGAAAAACTTTGCATGTGAAGAAAAAACTTTTTTACTGGACTTTAGCGGAGTGGGAGTTTTTGTTGGAGCCAACATCTTACGGCCATTGGCGATTCTCCATCTTGATGGACTTTCGCAGTGGCTTCAGCTAATGTCGCTAAAACAGCATATTCCCCCTTCTTCCTCATAATGCCTCTGTGTCATCAAAAGTTCATTTTACTAAAAGGTTGGCACACACGCTGAGATGTGTCTTCTAAAATCTCTGCGGATCGTCATCATGCTGAAAAAAGAGAAAAAAAGGGAATAATGAAAATAGAAAGGCAGAGAGAGGAAATAATGATAGGCCTGCTACTGATGGAGGTCTGGAGGTAGAGACAGATGGATGCAGAGCTTTCTCTTTCTGTCTTTTTCTCCATCTCTCCCCCTCCCTCTCCACCCTTTCTCTCTCTCTCTCTCTCTTTCTCTCTTTCTCTTCTTCCTCTTTTTCATCTACTCTCTCTCCATCAAGATGCCATTATTCAGGACATTAGCGAAGAAGAGCTAAAAGCTCTCACTGTCGAGGAGGGTCCCAGGGTCCTTTCTGAGAGCTGACGCAAACACACACACACAAACACGCATGCATGTGTGCACACACGCACACTTTGACTACAGAAGTACCATATAGTATAGGTGAAGAGGTAAGAGGTGGTAAAAAGGTCTTATTGCAGACATTACCAGGTATCTAGGCTCCTCTCTTCTCCTCTGTGGCCAAAAACATGGACATTAGTTGACACAAAGAAAAATGATCCGTGCTCAATAATGCAACACACTGAGCAGGCTTTATTTATACTTTGTGAACTTTGGTACACATCACCTTCTCTTTTTGCTCACTTTCCTCAGCTGTCTTTTCTCCCGCCGCTCTTATTAATGTCGTGAATAATGTATAAAAATATGCTCAAAATTGCTGCATATAGTGTGAGCGGATGAGGGTAAAGGTGTCGATGTGTGCAATGTGACAAAGAGGTCCAGTGATGTAAGCTGCTGATTTCATTGAGCTTGTTTTAACTAAGTTTAGGGCCGAAATGTTATCAAAAGTTTGTGCACACGTAGGCATGGTTTTGTACTCCTGAATACCAAAGTAGTGGCCAGACTTGTCTATTTCACACCAGTTATAGACACAATAATCCAACCTGTGTAGACTGTAAGGATAGAATAAGAATGAAAGAGCTCACAAACAGGACTTTTGGAATTATTTATCTTGGAAATATCAAATATTGACATAATCCTGGTTGAAAGAACGACTTTCTATCTCTTTAAACTCCTGCTTTCTCTGTCACCAGCTGGTCCATCCATCCAAATGTTTTGACAAACTTATTTTCTCACTGTCCTCTTCGCCATGCAGATGAATATGTTTGCCCAGATTTTCTGTATCTCTAAGGTTTCTGCCTCCATCCCAATGCAACGACTTTTCATTTGTTTGCATTCAGCTGCAGAATTGCTCTCCAGAAAGTGTCCTCAATTAAAGTAGCTTGCATTAGAAACCTACGTTAAACAAGTAAAATAAAGCTTAATGCTGCAACCGAAAGGCTTGTTTCTCACCTCAGATTTATGCAGAAAGCAGGTCGGAGCAAATTATGTCCACATGAAACTGTTTTGCATCTGCAGTTATATTGTGGGATTTCAGTAACTGCTCATTTAGTCCAGTCAGGTGTTGGAAGTGACAGGAACATGGTGTTGCAGTAGTGGTGCAGGAGCAGTGTGATACATCAGTGCTACTGAAGTGGTTTTAATGGATGTTCTATGAGCTGTAAAGGAGATCTGGCAGTGGTGATGGCAGGAGACGTCAGGAAAGAGCTGTGTTAGAAACAGCAGCAGCTGTCGCAGGTTGCTGAAGATGTGGTAGAATTTGTATTAGTTATAGAGCTAATGTAATATCTGCAGTGTGTGTTTGACATTGAATGATTTGATGAAGTTGTCATGAATTATTGCACATTAGCGCCTTTGATGACTGAGAACAGTCGCTCGCTTCTCTTGTAGCAGTTCAGCCAATGCTGTCGTTCCTCTGCTTTAGTAAACCTGATACTACATTCGCTCAGAGGCCTCTGAAAGTTCACGTCTGCCATTAATTTCCAAACTTGGCTCTTTAACTTTTCCTAATTATTCCATTTCCTGAGCTCAGGGACTTGGAGGATTTTCATAATTCATCACCCTCCTTTTCCCTTTTTCTTTTTTTTTCTCCCATCACAATTACTGTAGTACAAAACCCTAAAAATTATTCATCTGTTTCCTTTTTTTCAATTTACCATTCTTTCTTTTGGTCCCTGTAATTCATGTGTGTTTTTCTTTCTTTTTATCAGTCCTATGGAGCTCTACACTGCTCATGTATTTATTCATGCTTTTCTGCCTCTGATGGGCGACATGGACGGGGCTGAATAGGGGCAGTGTGTATGTGTGTACGCCTGTGTGTGTGCGTGTGTGTAACTCCGCTGTAGACCTCCTCCATTGTGCTCATTCTAAGAGGAGGTCTTAATCTAGCCACTGCCATTGCTGCTGCTGAGACCTCCAGCCTCAGTCTCCCCTCTTGCCCTGATGTTGTGCCCAGCCACGAAGGCCCTTTAGTGGGCCGGCTGGCAAGCCAGATCAGGGTCTTGGGTTTGGGACTTGGCCTGGATCCCTGGTCCTCATCCTCTATCTCCGACGCCCCCTGCACCCCCACAATGAAGCCTCCGTTCTGGCCCGACTTGGCCCCGAAGCCGCCTTCCTGGCTTGGGGCCTGGATAGATGGAGAGGGGGGAAGAAAGCCTCTAGCTGGATGTGCAGTGGAGTGAGGAGAGGTGGAGAGGCTAACAATGCTATCAGAGGGCTGGCGTCCGTCTCTCAAACGCATACACACAAACACATACTGCTGTGTTTGTCTTTATTTATCACAGCTCTTCACACATAGAAGACAACAAAGGAAGAAAGGCAGTGAGCAGAATAGAGGGGGTCAGAAACAGAAAGGGAAAGAGGAGAAAAGAGAGAAAAGTGGCAGAGAAAAAGAGAGAAACGGAGCTGAAGGGCTGTTTAAAAAGACGGATAAGGGAAAACAAACGTTAACGGCAAAGACAGAAGGGAGGAGGCATGGTGAGAGAAATGTAAAGACATATAAAGAGCCATCGACAAAGAAAGAGAGATGTCGAACAGAAAAGAAGAGGGAACAGAGATGGAGGGTTAAGGAGAAATAGAATGTGAATAAAAGAGGGGAAAAGGCAGCAGTGTTTTCCACCAGTCTGTTGGCCGAAGCCTCTGTGACATTGTCAGGCCTTCTGGATCCCCATGGAAACAAAAATCAACATGTTTGCTTGAAATGCTTTCATTAACGCCTTGTAGCCGAGCCAGGAAAAAAAAAAAAAAAATCCCGACAAGGGACGAAGAGATGCAGAATAAAAATCCCAGCACAAATAATGCATACAAACAAAGGATAAAAAGAGCAAAAAAAAAAAAAAAAAGAGCAAAAACAAACTTGGTTAAAGGCAGTTCTGTGGGTTTTTTCCCTCTTTCTCTCTTTTTTTTTTAACATCTACTCATTGACCCGTGTCGTTTTGTACACAGTGTGACAGCAGACTTTCAGGACGTTTTTGAGTCGCCATCACTTCAGGGATCAAACTATGCTCAGCGTAATAATGTTGCCATATTTGCACGGGGTATTATAATGATAGCCTTTGGCACACTAGAATAAGCTTTGGACAGGGAAAGTAGCTTAAACAAACAGTTTGATTGAGTCTGCCGACTTGTTTCATTTAATAAAAATCACAAAAGATAAAAGTGAATTAACCTTTGAGCATATTTTTATCTGATTGACGTCGTCGTTTACGACCAACTTTCAGTAACAATAACAATAAAACTCAGTTGGAAGCTTAATATTTAAATGTATTGACACAAACACAAATAATAAGTTGTAATATTGTTGTAACATTTCAGTAATTCTTTATAATATGATACAATGCAGTATTGACCCCCTCCCCATCCTTCCCCAGCACAGTCTGGAAACAAGCAAGGTATAATCAAGCAAGGAGAAAGTAGGACATGTGTGTGTGTCTATAGTCAGCTGAATCACACACACACACATACACACACACACACACACAGCGCTGGCATAACGACAATCAATTAAAGCTTCCTCTTCTCCTCTCCTTTAATTGAAATTGAATTACGGAGTTTTACCTCCCGCCCCTTTAACTGAGCACGTAAGGAAAGGCCTGGGGCTGGTCTGAAGCCCAGCCGTGCTCCCATTTAACCGCCGAAGAAGTTTAAGGAAAAAACATGGCGAGTAATAACGCTGTTAGGGTATTAAACACACACACACACACACGAAGAGGCATGCGTGCACATGTGCGTATACACACGAGCCGAAGTAACAGGGTAATTAAATGGTAAAGCTCAGTCTAGCTGAAGTAAACATGTCTAGAAGGAATATATTTAAGATCGTGATTCTAACGATGTAAATACATAATTGCAGACATCGCTAGTATTTAAAAATGTCAGTGTTTTATTTTAAACCCCCCCCCCCCCAAAAAAACCCTATGTTTAGTGCAGTTTATTGACACCATATTGCGATATAATCTGTTTATCACTGACAGCACCACAGTTTTTTCAGTGAGTCACTGTTTGGAGAAGTCGAGCTGTGTGTGTGTGTGTGTGTGTGTGTGTGTGTGTGTGTGTGTGTGTGTGTGTGTGTGTGTGTGTGTGTTTGTGTGTGTGTACAGCACAAGCTGCTTTCAGAAGGCAAAGCGTTGCTGCTCTTTCTGCTGATGGAAGATATTTATTGCATATTGTTAAGTCTCACATTTAATTTGCTACATTAAGCGTCAGATTAATTGTGATATGCTGGGAGAAAAGCCAGCCAGTAGTCTTGTCTTTCTAATGGGGATCTGGCAGACATCAGCAGGAACTCTTTCTACATCTGACTGCACAAGTTAACACAGAAAAATAAAATGTCTGCTCTGGAAATATTGTCTTAACCAGTTCACTGCATTTATAACAGGACTTTAGGTATCAGCACAAAGGTGCATCGGTGCCTTCCAAAATAAAGACTTGCACACAGGTTGCAGTCTGGCTTTGTGAGGCTGGTGCTGTGTCTTGTTTTAGTTCGAGGTAAATGAGTCAAAATGTCTTGACTTTACACCTTCTACTGGTTGGCACAACCTTTGAGCTAGTTCTGTTCAATCATTGATGTTGTATTTCTACAGGCCATACAGCGACTAGTTATGGTTTCTTTTTCTTTTTTTAATCTCAATTAATCTCTCTTTTTCTGCCCAATTTTGGCACTATTTCTTCCGTCACATCACTCACTCGCAGTGCTTTTGTGTGTGGAGTATTCGACATGTCATTGAGATTTCAGTGGACATCCCACTTGTTCCAACAGGACCTGAAAGCGTAGACGTGCAGACGAGGAGCAGAAAGGACGAATGGATGGAGGGACTGAAGGACGGAGGGTGACAGTAGATAGGTCATATGAGATGTATCGGTGAAGTTGATGTGAGGGTAAATAAAAGGCGTAAAAAACAGGATGAGTCAGAAATGAATGTGTAATTATAGTAAAAAGGGCAGAATGAGCAAGAAAAAGAGATAAAAACTCTAAAAACTGAGCCTGAGGAAGAGAAATAAAGAGAGAGAATGCAAACAAGTGAAAGACAGAGACCTGTGCCAAGCTGTGATTTCCCAGTAAGAGTTAGCTCTTCATCCACCGCTGAACCCGAACCCTTCAGGAGAACAAAGCCACTCCTTTATCGTCCATTTTTCATCTCCCCTTTTTTTTCTACATGCAAGAGAGCCCCCTCCCTCTTTTTCCTCTTTCTCTCTGACGCAGTGGGATAACCCTCACCCTCACAACCTCGCACCTCCCCTACCGCTCCACACACGTACAGAGAGCGCGCACACACACACACACACACACACACACACACACACACACACACACACACACACACACACACACACAGAGGCACAGCCTTTGCCAGATACTGATGGACATGCAGGCCAAATACACACACACACACACACTCAGACTGACGAGCACATTCTTTTATTTGTGAATATGAGCGCTGTGATGTCCCTTTAACATTCACTTTTTGTTGTTCACTCAGCTCTCTGGTCATTTTTGAACACTGGCTCACTCGTCAACATTTTCCCTCTTGTCAAGACTTTTGAGAAATGTTTACACTGAAGTTTTGCGAGCACCACCCCTCCTGCCTAGACCTCAGTCCACCCCTCTCCCCAGTGTGGGTCAAGAGGTGGTGTGCTGACTCCGCCACCTGCTGTCTGATAGCACATAAACAAACCAAACACTTATTTCCTCCTGAGCCGTACCCCGCAATCACAGCACCGGTAAAACCTCACACTCCATTTACCTTCAGTGCAGGTGACTGCCTGGGCACTGTGTGTTTGTGTTTGTGTGTGTGTGTGAGAAGGAGGATAAAAAGAGATACAGTTTGAGGCCAAAAGTATGTGGACACCGCAGATTTGGGGATTTTTTCATCATTTATGAAAGTCTGAATGCTTTTCCCACCTTGGTGTAGAAGGACAAGTCTGGCCCGCACAGAGCCCTGACCTCCACCACATCCGACACCTTTGGGACGAACTGTGAGCCAGGCCTTATCACCCAACATCAGCGGCCAACCTCACTCGCGCTCTTGCTGCCGAATGGAGGCAAATCCCTGCAGCCCTGTTCCAAAACGTTGTGGAGAGGCTTTCCAGAAGAGTGGCGGAGCAGATAGACCCCATAGTTTTGGAATGAGATGCTCAGCAGTTCCACTGTTCCGGTGTCCACATACATCTGTCCATACAGAGTAGAAAGAGAGCGTAAAAGAGAACAGATCCAGATTTGGGAGATGGCACTGTATTACAGCGTCATCACAGAGATGGCGTGACCTGCCGCTCACCCCTCCATCTTGTTTGTGTACTGGTTTATTTGTTGGAAACAACAACAACAGCAAACAGCCTCTGTAATTATTCCTTAGTGCTGCTTCACTCACTGTAATTATACACCCATACGGTGTGTGTGTGTTTGTGTTTCACGGACGTACACGTGTGTCACAGTAGATGTGAATGTGGAATACGTGTGTATAGTGTTGTGTGTGTGTGTTAGATAAAGGGGGGGGTGGGATGAAGGGACAACAAGCTGAGGTCTTTGTTACTAAATGACAGTGATTCACCATCAGGCCACCCATTTAGTTTAAGTGTGCTGCTCATTTGCCTGTGTGTGTGTCAGTGTGTAGATCGAAAAAGAGGGAGCGAGTGTGTGAAATGAAGATGAGAGGATGTAACAGACATGGAGGAAGAGAGGGAGCAGGACAATGCAGTGGAAAGTGTGTGTGCACTCTCCCTATTTCTCCCCTCTCAGTGTCATCAGGAACTGGCAGCACACCAAACTCAGTGTGTTACTTTGTGTGTTTTAGTGTGTGTATCTCACTGCGAGCGTGCATAAATATGCGTGTGGATGTGTGTAGAAGCATCCGTATTTTCTGTCTCGTGTGTGTGTGTGTAAGCATCTGTGCATGTGTGGGTGTCTGCACGAGGGCCTTTGTAAATGATAGTTAGCTTGCGCCCTCTCCTTGTCGCTCCTCTCATGCAGAAATTTTTGAATTTTTGGTTCGTCTGATTTTCAATCTGGCACACAACCACTCTCGTTGGAAATATTTAAACTCAACCCCTGGGCCCTCTCAGGAAATGTTTCGTTGTTTTTCAGTAATTGTACTTGAATTGAAGGTTTATCTTGTCCTTTGAAGGGTTGCGGTGTAACTGCATGTCTCTGAAAACAACTTTTCTCACAGACAATTTAAAATCAGACTGGGTGGGGGATTCAGAACGGTGATCATTTCAAGCATCTGATTAGAATGGCCACCAATCTTATTTACATTTACAGGTTTGGTTACTTTTCCCTCCACTTTGCAGTAATTGCTCTAACAGTTTGTTTTTTTTTAACAATGTTTTGTGTTTGAAAGTTGCTCTGAGTTTAATGCAAGATGATTGAGGGATTATTTCCTGCCAGGGACTTGTGTTTCTTCCTGTGAGGGTCAGGTGTTTTCCAGGAAATAGAGGGTAACACAATCTGGCAGTGATATGAAAACACTCAGGCTTCTTTGACTGAAACAAACCTCGACTGTTTGTAAGTCTGTAAAAGCTGCTTTTCCTCTGAAGGTGGTAACTCCATCTGTATCGACTTTGTGTACATATAACAGCAGGATTAATAGCAAAGGATTGGTGTAGATTGCAAAGAAGTGATCATCGCTGTCTTAGAGTTTGAATTCAGAGTTGAGAAAATTGTCTCAACTGACAAAAAGTTTGCCAGATTCTCAAGAAGCATCTCACAAGTACTTCCTTGTCGTTCCTCTTTCCTCAGGTAAATTCTGCTGAGGTGTTTCCTTGCCCCCTCCAGCTGAGTCTTATCCATTATTAATGTCTGAACATGGTCTCTAAGGACCTGCCATCCATTATTCATGCCTGACAATTTCACTCTTTCTCTCCCAGGATCTCCTTCTGTCTCATCATCCCTCCTTCGATTCGTCCGACCCGACTTCCATCTGATCGGCCGTCTGGAGAAAAGCTAATAACAGGTGTGTCTTCCTCCCTCTTCGCGTTATCTCCTCCTCCTCCTCCTCCTCCTCCTCCTCCTCCTCCTCCTCTGCCTCCTGTTGTCCCATCTTCAATCTGTGATTTCTTCTGGGTCACCAGGGGTTTTTACAAGGTGTTAAGCGCGCTAAATGTGTGTGTGCTCATATGATTGTGTGTGCCACCTGGGTAAGGTGGCAACCTGCTAAACATGTGTGTGTTTGTATTAATGATATACGAAGGCTTGTCTTACTCCTTGAGACAATTAACTTGCACACACACACAGAAACACACAACACCAGCTCACACATCGCCTGTCATGTGTGTTTACTCACATGTGTCAGTGGCAGTGATTTCAGTCCACATGTTTCAGACTTCAAATTTGAAGAACTGCGCTTGATTGCACATTTTTCACATGTTGCGTCTACTGTTTTAACATAAATCGATGGTTTCCATGAGTGTGTATTCGTGTATATACAAAAAAGTGTGCATTAAGTCCAATTTTGCTTCATTCTGTTCGCACAAATACAGCATCTTTATCGTCTGTGGCTAAGACCAGATAGGATAGCCAGTGATACACTTTGTGACAGAAAGCTGCAGGAGTTGTGAAAAAATACAGTAATAACAGTTTTTTAAGATCAAGTCATCTCAACCGGTGGTCTGTTGTACTTTGGTATGACATTAAACACAACAAAACACACCTTTATGTCAAACTCATCAGCTTGCCACAGCTGTGGGGTTTGATTATCTATTTAAAACATGAATGCAGAGCAAATGCTATGCAAATGAAATGCTTCAGATCCAGCTGTTTGACTTGTTCGAGCTTGGTGAACAACATTCAAGGTTGGTCAGAACATCACAGAGGGTTCTTGCTCGTGCAGGCCTGTATCTGCTGCTCAGATTCACCAGTAGAAATGTGCGTTTGTTGCAAATAAACATATGTATGTGGTGAAATTAAAAGGAAAATGAAGTGGTTAGAAGAGAGACAGGATGTGTGTGTGTGTGGCAGGAACAGACGGCGCTGTGGCCTTCTGCTGGCACGTGAGCGTACTCAGGTGCAAGGTGTGTATGAGTGTGTGCGTGGTGACAGTCATTCTTTCCTCGGGTGCATCTAGGAGGCGAGTGCTGGCTGTTGTCTTTTGGCAAGCTGTGTGTGTGTGTGTGTGTGTGTGTGTGTGTGTGCGTGTGTGTGTGTGTGTGTGTGTGTGTGTGTGTGTGTGTGTGTGTGTGTGCGTGTGTGTGTGTGTGTGTGTGTGTGTGTGTGTGTGTGTGTGTGCGTGTGTGTGTGTGCGTGCGTGCGTGCCTGTTTGGGTGAGTGTGCGCTCCTGGATCATCTTCCAGAGAGGCAAGAGTCTGTAATTACTGTTGTACAAAGACTCTTGCCAACCACAGAAGAATCAGACATTCATCTTATAACACACACACACACACACACACACACTCACACACACACACACACACAGTCACATATATCTACCCGTCTAAATTCTCCTTTCCAATTTCAGACTCTGCCCTCTATATTAAATACAGCTACAACAATGATCTTTGAAATGCAAAGACCCAATTAAACCTTTACTAAACCCACCCCAGTGTAAACCTGAGGGACTGTCAGCTGATTAATGCAAGAGGAAAGGGGATAAAAGAAAGTTCTGATACGTACATTTGTATTAATATTTTTATTATTACTCTTTTACTCTCTTTTTGGGAAATATTGCATCCCTGGACCTCTTTGAGCTCCAAATCTCAGCAGATTATAAACACCTGTGACACAGAGGCAAGAAGACACTGCTTTATTTCAAGTGCTAAAAAAAGGTCGGTAACCATTGGCTACAGTGGCCTTGAGATGCATCTTAATAAAAACACATGCAAAGAGACAAATCACAAGCAAATTACGAAAACATCTTTGCCAATTTGACAACGCGTCCACAGCGTTTAGAAAAATGCTGCAGATACAGAAAACACAATCAAATGCAGAGCCACAGCAGCCGTGTCAGCGAGCATCGTCACTTTTTAGTGTCCCCTGGAAATAGTTTCCCTCGTCATCCTTGCTCCTTGCAGTGTTTCTGTATTTGGTTGTCTTTTGTCTGTTTGAATTTTTTTACTAAATGCCGCACATGTTGTCAAATTGGTGAAGATGTTTTCCTTAATTTGCTTGTGTTTTGTCTGTTTGCATGTGCGTTTTTCTTAAGTTGCATTGTGTTGAGCTCTCAAGGCCGCTGTGATTGGCCTCGTCCTGTGTGGGGAGGTTCAGCTCGACAGGATTCATAAAACACATATCGAACATGTTGCTTAAAACTGGCACCTCACTTACACACTATTTTTGACTGACCATCGAGATGAACTTGCATTCATGGTTATTTGCAGATGACGTCACATCACTCTTTTGATGTGGCGCAAACTGCAGATGGAAGGCCAGAAGTGATTTTCTGCATAGGAAGCACTGCAACATGCTTAAAATGCACTTCATGTTTTGCATCACGCTAGTGTCCCAACAATTGAACAGTCGGTGCCAAAACTCCCCAAATTCCCCGTTATGATGATAGAAAAAGTGTTTCAAATCCAGAAGCTGGCTCTTCGTAACGCTCTTTTACCATCATAGCAGACATCATACTGTGCGCTCGCTCAGCTTCTCTTCATGTTTTCCACCAAAGAGCAGCTCTCGCTTCTTAACAGATTCTTGTCATAAAACGCAGTTCTTGAGTTTTAATTAGTCCTCAATCTGCTTTTGTGTTCCTGTGAACTTCATAAATGCCACATATTCAACAAATAGCAATTGGGCTTAATTAAGATGATTAAAAAGTCCCATCTAATCCATCAACACACCGCGTTCATATCTTCCTCTGCACCAGTGTGTATGTGTGCTTCTCTTCATGCTTGACAAATCAAGAAGATCAGCGTATAATGACTGCATAACAAACGCGTCCTAAAGATACACGACACACACCCCACACACACACACACACTTATGCATATTCACAAACAAACATGTCCTTAAGACAGACAAAGCTTATCAATAGCTGTTAATTAAATTCTTGTGCGTATTAATGAAAGCTTGCTGTTTATGGCGCTCTCTAAGTGTGCGTGTGTTCTGCGCTTGTTTGTTTGCTTTAATGAAAAGATTTCACCTTGCAACAGTGTTGGTTGGGGGAAGTGTTTGTGTTTGCAAGTATGTGTGGAAGGCCTGCATGTACAGAATGCTGTGTGTTTATTGGTTCAGAGTAAATGACAAACAATGGACAAGTCTGATGAGAGGAGAAGAATATTAGAGTTGCATGTTAGAGCAATAACTGAGAATAAGCGAGTTTGAAGAACTTAAAAAGTCATTTTAAAGGGTGTTTCACATAAAAAAGCCACTAAATTACTTCTCGTGGCACCACGTTTTTGACCAAGGAGTTGAATGAAACATACATAAAAACAGCCGACAGTGGTTTAATGAAGTGTTCCTGAGCCCATCCTTTATACAATTATGTGTTCACAAAGTCAACGACTGAGCCTTTCCAGGATGCTCCTTTTGTACCCAATCATGATACTCTCACTCTACATGAGGCTAACACGCAACTGCAACAAACGTACCAGCTAAATGTCAGTCTGTTAGCATTGTTTGGTTAGCATTTAGCACAGACCAGCTAGCATGGCTGTATTGAGACATCAGCAAAAACACTCATAGATTAATATTAATCCACCCGAGGGAATCAAATTAACAGTACCTGCATGACTACTACCAGAGCTAAGTAAGAAAGTATGCTTTTTTGGTCGTTTTGGTGACCCAGTCTTTTAAATCAAACACACATATATAAATATAGTTATTTCTTCTTCCTTTCTTTGAAACACCAAGGTCAGTTTAATGTGAAGTCTTTGAAAAGAGCCACTGATGAAAACATTCTTGTTCTGAAAACAGATCATGACCCTTCATTGCATGTGCATTCCCCATCGCTCGAAAATATCCCCCTCAATACACAGTGACTGCGACGTCTATTTTTGTTGTCCATTTTTAACAAAATGCCAGTGGCAATGCATTCAGACAGCAAAAGTCAGCAGTAACCTGAATAACGTTGACTGATCAACACATATGATTCAGTTTCTTTAAAGCACCCGTAACACGTTCTGTCTGTCTGTCTGTCTGTCTGTCTGTCTGTCTGTCTGTCTGTCTGTCTGTCTGTCTGTCTGTCTGTCTGTCGGGGGCTTTGCTCCCCCATCAGGAGTATTTGCAGAGTGGAAATGATGCAGAGAGAAACAGGCGATTCGGATCCAAATGTGGCAACTCTTTCTTGAAATCCCCTCATCCCTTTCTCTCTGGCCTCATCCTGTCTCATCCCTCTGTATCTCCACTTTCGCTACACAACACCATCTGTTCATCTTTAGCCTAGGAGGAGCTCACTTTCCTCTCTGGCTCTCTTCTCCTCTCTCTTTTAAACTCTCTGACATTGGCCCCGTGCCTCTTGGCTCTAATTTATTAGGAAGTGAGAGCTTTTCCTTAAATCCTCATCCTCAATGGCCTCAAAAGGGCTCCAGAACAACCTACCTGACAGACTGACAGTTCATATGCAACGAATCTATAATATCAAACAACTTGAGAATGCTCCTCGCATCCTTCTCCTTCCATTTCTCTGATCCTATCCTCATTTCCTGCGCTCTCTCCTTCCTCCTCCAGATTAACACCCTCCTTCTCCCCTCCTCTGATATCCCCTGCCCTCCCCTCCAAATCCACCCTGCTCCATCTCGGGGGCATATGTCAAGAGGAAGCAAGCATCTGCTCCTTGAGAGGGATTTTGTGTCCGCCGCTCTGCCATTCTGTGCCAGAAGTCCGTCAGTCGCATGGCGGCAGTATGGCCATGCACTGCCTGGCGAGGAAGTGGGACATGGACCCGGGAGGAAAGCTCTGCTTGATTTCATTTGGGTGTCTGTGTCTTGGTGTGATTTCTGTGTAGCTGAGCTCTACATGAGAGAATGATGGAGCTGCACCTGGCGGTGAAAGGAATCAGCCTGAAGGACGGTGAAAGACAAGAAGTGAAAATGAAACGTGGAAAAAAGGTGGAGGCACAAAAGATGCAAATGCAAGTGGGTTTTTTTGTTTTGGTTTTTGTGGGGAGGGTGAATTATAGACCACCATGTGAAGAAGAACTCTTAAACATGAAGGCCAAGTGAAGCATTGTGTTGAAGAGTCAAGTGTGAAGCAGGTGGAAAGACTTGAAAAATTTAGGAGATGCTGGTAGTTGAAGTAGTGAAAGTTTTTTTTTTTTTTTTTTCCCTGTGCACGGATGTTTGATCAAAATGAGGGATTCTCACTCATCTTCCCACATGAGCGCATCATTTTCCAAAATCAGCAGCAATATCCTGGGATGATGTCAATGAATTCAGTCTTAGAAATGAGAAGACTTAATTGTCCCTCAGGCGATTGCTTTGGCTCAATCTGATGAAGGTGTTTTCTGTCAAATGCGGCGTCTGCTTCACGTTGTCTGTCAAGCAGTGTTAAGACGCTTTACTTAAATCAAATATGGCGAATACCACACAATAAAAATAATGGTAGAAGTATGTTTAATTCATCACGATTTATAAAGAATCTCGTAACTAAAGCCACCTGATAATTATGGTGAAATAAAAAATACTGAAGTAAATTTGTATTGAAGTACAGCTTTGAGGATGGAGCAATTACATCTTCAAATAAGAACCATGAGAAAGTACATCCAGAGCAGGGGCTGTTTTGGGGTCATGAAGCGTGGCCCAGGAACTACTTGCACCCTGGTTCCTCTGGTCACGAGACCCTCAACAGTTTCCCTGATTTTCAGAAAAAATGCTGCAGTGGAAAAGCTCAACCGACAGTATGTGTCCCACCCCTATTAAACAGTCAAATTCCAGTGTTGTGCTTGTTGGGAGTTCATCAGTGATGAAGATTTGCCTGAACCTTTTTTGTTTCTTCGATACTGTCTATGAAAACAGACTAAAATGTGGACCCAGCGTGTAGTGACCTTGACATGTGGTTCAGTGTCCTCACCAGCTAACTGTGAAACACGCACACTGACTGTGGCCATGAGCACCTGCAGGACTGCCAATACATGTGCACACACACCAAAACCAAGAGAGAGGAGCATGCAGGCATTGATACAGCCCATACGTATGCACGTGCACACATAGATAGCTCCCACAGGGGCACACAGCGTGGCATTGAACACTTCACTCCAGCTTAATTTATGTCATCTTTGTCATTCAACCCCCGCTGTGAGGATCACACAGTAAACACATCTGTGAACTCGTATCAACAAAGCATTTCAATAATGCAGCAAAGCACAGCAGCCTGGTCAAGACAAACATAACCCTGAGAGACTGACCTGAAGATGTCCAGATTTCATGTTTTCATTCCCTTTCCTGTCTCAACGCGTCTTTCTTCTGTTGCTGACATTTTTAAGTGGGAGGAAGGTCTGGCTGTTAGTGTGTTGATGTCAGTTGTGCCGATGTAGGGTGCACAGAGGCTGCTGTTCTTTTCCATGTGTATCTCCCAGGAGTGCATTATATACGTCTAATATGCTTTCAGCGTTTATGACTGCCCAACACAAATTGCAGATGAATGTTTGAGTCCCACAGTGCTCGTGATGGGGTCGCTTGGGTGATGTGTTTTGATTACTGAAAGACGTCCAACTCTCATGTCGCAAATTTGAATGGAAAATTCTCCATAATCTGCTGCTGTTTGGGAACCCCTGGTCAAAATTTCTTTTACCATGAGTAATAGATTGGTTTCCGAACATCATAGTTAAAGATTATTCCTTCAATGTTTCAAATGAGATTACTTTTTTACCTCCATCTTTTACAGTTCTAAAATGATCATGGAAAAGGGCTGTTTGGACATCTCCTTTGGCAAGTATCATATCTTGTATTTAGGCTTTTTGTAGCCAGTCTTTCAGTTCTTCTTTGGGGGATTTTCACCCATTTTCCTTGTCAAAAGGCTTCTGCGTAGTTCTGTGACATTCTTGGCCATCTGCATCTGCATGCACTGCACTTTTGAGGTCTGGCCACAGATTTTGAATGACGTTTAGGTTGAGGACTATGAGGGCCATGGCAAAAGCTTCCGCTTGTGGATTTTGAGGTGTGTTTCAGTTCATTATCCTGTTGTAGAATTCAGCCCCTTTTGATCTTCAGCTTTTTTACGGATGGTGTAATGCTCCCTCCACCAATGAAGTGTTACACGTGCCACTGGCTACAACACAAACCCAAAATATGATCGATCCATGCTTCAAAGTTGGGGTCTTTTCATGAAATTCCGCATCCTTGTGCATTTGACTTGCCTTTCTGGTGATCCTACAAGCAGTTCTCTGGAAGCTTTCTTTCTTACTTTCCTTTTCCCGACCTCAGCTTTTTAATTACACTACAAACTGAGGAACCAGCTACCTGAAAAGGCTTTGTTTTCTTCTTACAGTCTTCTCCTGCTGTGTGGGCATCAGTGATTTTAATGTCAGATTGTTGGCATTCGCATAGAGGAGCCCATGGCTGCTTATTGTTGAGACAAGGTTTCAAGTGGCCATATTTGCTGCCGCAAGAAGACTGTTCCCTTCACTTTACACTAAACAAGCCCCCCTTGTGCTTATAAATACTTATAATAACAGCAACAAGAAAAATGGGGAGAAAATGCAAATAAGCAGCTGATTATGCACGACAGTCTCTTCGTTATTAAAAGCAGAAAATGGTGAAACTACAGTGTCTTGACTGCAAATGGTGTTTTAATCAGATTTTCACCTTGATTTTTGTGCCATTATTTTGCTTTTTATTCGATTTTCATCTGTTTTTTTGGAATTTCCCCTTGTGGGACTAATAAAGGTATATTGAATTTATTTAACATAAACAATGATAAATTTATAGGTTTTATAAAAATACAAAACAAAACTAATGAGCTGTAAGCATATTCACATTGCTCAGACTGCCACACACCTACGCACACGGCATGCACCTTTTAAGACCTCTTCACTCTCCAATTTAGTGCAAGAACAAACAACAGCGAGGGAAAAGAAAAGAGTAAATGTGTCATTAATAAAAAAGAAAGACGAGCTAATTGTGTTGCATGCCCTGGAAAAATCAAAAATCCATTAGAGACGGGGGAAAAGGACACTGAACGTGGCTTTTTGAAAAACAGATGATGTCTCACAAAGGAAGAAAACCAAGGGTGCTTTTACCTTTAATTTGGCCCTATATCCCCGATTTAAGATGGTCTCCGTGTTCACGTCTGTTTGTGTGTACGCGTTTGTTCGTGTGTCTGTGCATGTTATTGTTGTCCTCTGCTTAATGCATGCCAATGAGTCACGCAAGAGGCAACTTTATCTAATCTCCATAAATGGCCGTACAGTTCAGGAAGGTCACCCGCGCACACATGCACACACACACACACACACACACACACACACACAGGAGAGAGAGCATAAGGAGACGGTAATTGAGAGAAATTAGAAGAAAAGATGGAAGGGACTGGTCGAAGTAAAAAGGAATGAGAGAGACAGAATGGACTCCGGGGTGAAACAATTAGCTCTGTCATTTAATGTTTGCTCTGCCTTCCCTGCTCAGAAAGATCCGAATGTTCTGACACAAGAGAAAGCATTTTCCTACAGGGTTAAGAGAGGGACAACATATCTTCAAGATTTTTTTTCTAAGTAATGTGGGCAAAGAGCAGATCATAAAGATGGTAAAAGCCAGCTGAGCTCTGTCAAGTGTTTGCTCTTCCTCGCTTCTACTCTGCTGCAGAAGGACATTTCTCCAATCAACAATAATCTTTTGACAATCAGTATTAAGTGCTGACTCCACATGATGTATGACCCAGCCATGGGAGTGGAGGAGGAACATCAAATACAGTGCGGGTGACTGAAGCTGACGGCAGCATGTCGACGCGCTGACTATAACGCACGTTTCGACATCACGAGAGTCGAGACGGTGGCGTCGTCGTCCTGTGACATGAAGCTCGCAATCACCTCCTGTGGACTTCCTTCAGTTGTTGTGGTTTATTTTATTTCTTTGGTCACATGATAACAGGGAAACTAAAGTTATGCGTCTGCATGTGTTTTTCTAGTCCTTTCAGTGGAGCTGAACCTGTGAGGAGCACTCTATATCAGTTTGTTGATTTATCTCGTGATACACAGTAATTTAGTCATTGCATTTTTCCACTACTTGACAGCCGATTTGGGTTGAGGATGGATGAAGTTTGCAGGGAACAGTGTGAGGTTACACAAGTCACAGTGGTATAGTGTTGTATAAAGAGAAAGGACGTCTGCGTATGGAGGAGGTGGAGTGGATCGATGGGTCAGACTAACACAGGACTTTCACCCAGGAGACCGTTGTCCCATGTGAAACCAAACATCACTTTTTTAACTTGGATAACATCCTTAAGTTATGTCACATACGTAACAGTAATGTACCCGAACCATGGCCTTTTCCTCAACCTAACCAAGTAGTTTTTTTGCCTAAACCAAAACAAACTGCAGCCATTTTACAGCATGAAGGTCCTGTATGATGAACGGCCGCTTCTCCTGTCGCTGGTAGTTCATATGTGCCATTTTGAGAGTCACTGGCATCAACATCATATCACAGATATGAGGACATGTTTGACCATGAACTGTACACTGTCATTTAGTTTGGTGCTGTAGATGATTTGTTCATGGCTCAGTTTTGGACAGTGCGTCTTTGCTTGGTCTGACTCACTGTGTCCCTGAAGCCGAGCATGTTTGTGTCATTGAAATCTCAGCGTTGGAATTCATCATCGCGTGCTTCTGATGCTGCTCTCAGGTGAGAGGTTGGATTCTTTGGCTGATATGTAAAATACATTTTTTGACTTCATTTTCATTTTGTGTGTGTGTGTGTGTGTGTGTGTGTGTGTGTGTGTGTGTGTGTGTGTGTGTGTGTGTGTGTGTGAGCCACACATGTCGGCGCTCTTGGCATTGCTTTGATGGCATCACAGAGATCTTTCCATTTTTCCTCTTATTGTAAGGGAGGTAATTTTGTCTCTCCCTCTCTGTAAAGCCCTCAGCGCCGTCCGGTTTTGATTCCGCCTTCTTTTTTTATACTTTGTTTTTGATCCCTGCATGAAACCTGGTTAGAGGGGTCTCGGGGGTGGGTCATTACTTTGTATGTGCGTGCGCGCTCAAACGTGTGTGTGTGATGTTGGCATTACCCGTTGTCTCTTTGAGGCCATCTGGAGTCGGCACATGTGGGAAAACCCAGTGTAGCTCTGAATGTGAATGTGTCGGTGTGTGTGTGTGTGTGTGTGTGTGTGTGTGTGTCACTTTGACATGCCAACACATTTGTAATTGATACAGTTGATTTTGAATTGAACTCCAGCTGAGTACAGTTGGAAAAGAAGTTGGAAAGAAACAACAAAAATCAGTTAATAGTTGTTATTTACTTGCTTTATTGTGTGTGTCCGGAGCACAGTTCTATTAACAGGGCCGCACACACTCACATGCATTTTCGCAGATGGGACCAGAGTGAGTGTGTGCACGCAAACAAATGCTGTTCTATGATCTGTTGATTCATGAGATGTCAGCCGAAACAGGCTAACTGACTGCTTAATAATGCTCCACTTACTCTGCCAGTGTGTTGTGGATATAAAGACTCTTTGGCGGTCAGGGGTTGGGTCTGGTTGGAGTTGGAATAATGACTCAGTCAACCTTGGCGAAGAGTTAAAGATGTTTAGAAATATTTAGCAGTGAAGGCTGGCAGGTGTGGATTAACTATACAAGCACCAGTTTTACTATAAAAAGAAATGTCACTGTTGAATAATTAGTCCTTGCCAAAAGTGTAACAAAAGCATAGCTCATCTAAACCTTATCGGAAAAACAAAACCCCTAAAACCTCGGTGTGTTTTTGGAAATTAATTAAGCAGACCGGAAAATCTCAAATTAGAAGAAGGGACTTATAATGTGAGTAGATGGAGACAGAGAGAAATGCATTCATAAGAGAACACTCTGGATAGAATGAGGAGAACATGAAAAGGGGAGGGAGACACAGCATGGTTGGAGGTTTATTTAGGTGTGAACCTGGCTGCCAAACGGGGTGAATAATAGATGTGAGGGACTGGAGGATAAAAAGTGGAGAGGAGGAAGGGATGGATGGATGGATGACAGGGATGAAAACGGAGCCCCACCTGTTCTCTTTCACTGCTCAGCTCTCTACAGTAGTTATCAAATTTTCCTTGTGATTAAGGATTTACATAGAAAGGCTTAATGAACTAACATGAAGTTGGCAAGAACTTTTGTATTTTCCATTTTCAGCTCCTGCTAAACCCTTTTCCTACGTCCTCTTCTAACAATTCTTAATCATTTAAAGTTTGCAGTTTAAAGTATATGATTATTATGAGTGCAAAACATCTAGTGCACATTATCATATATGATTTACACTACAATGAGTGCAAACTGCAGCCTGTCTTTTTACGGCCACTTTAAAGTACCTACATTTCACAAAGGAGTTCCATCCTTTTCATGATGACCCCATGGGATCTTTTGTGCTGTTGTGCAAAGCTTTATTTTCATGTATGTGACAACAAGAAGAATTTTTAATCAGTATGCATGTTGCTCCTCGACACCTTGCTTTATATTCATCCTCTGCGACCACACTGCTGGACCTAAATGTCTGAAATGGCTTTAATGTCTTGCCCAAAGGCACTTTAGAAGTAGACGCGGAGGTTAAACGCAGCCAGCCTCACCGCATTTCCCCGTGCTGACCCCTGAATTTGGATTTTGGGTCTGAGGAAGTCTTTATGCGGAGCTGCGATTGCCTTGATGTCCTAAAAAACAAGAAAACGGAAGCACAGAATGGCATTGACACATATTTTGGAGTGAACAGAGACAGAAACGTACACAACCTCCTGACTGTGATCAAGAGAACAATGTTCTGCTCTGCGCAGCGATCGCTCTCCCTCTTTCACCTTTTCTGTCCCCGTCTTTTATCTTCCTCTTTCATCCCTCGCTCAATCCCATCAGGCCCGGGACCTGAGCAGCTGAGCTCTGCCTCCGCCGACTCCAGTTGGACACACACACACACAATTATTTGCATTCATGCTTGCACACACATGACTACACACTCTCAACACTTCGTACATTGCCTCCGATTAATTTTCTTCTCTCATTTGTTTGAATCAAGACCCTTAAGAGTGCACACAAACGCTGACCTTGAGACACAGAAGATTAGACACTTGAACTCCGACTGAAGAGAGAGGCATCCTCCGAGTGGGGGAACCTTGTGGAGAAGCGACAACATACTTTTCTAAGAGATGGGAGGCAGGCACTTGAGGGAAAATTAAATCTCTCCAAGGATGCTGTCGGGGCATTGAGAAAAGGTTGTCGTTTTGTGTCTCAATATGTGTACGCTGAACCGGCTCGCTTCACTCATCCTCGATTTTTACATGTTTTTGTTTATGGTAGATTAATTTATACGGCTTAAATACTGTTCCAAAGGCGGAGAAACTTAGAGGAAGATTTTTGTCTATGGCTGCAAGTGAGAAATTTAAATACTTTTCTTCAATGGACGATGAGGTGGAGAGGTTTCTCAATCAACCTTAATTGCAAACAAACAAAAAAATTAATTGAAATCTCTTTACCCCAAAGTCAGACGAAAGTCCCATCAGTGGTGCCAAGCTCACTGCAGTTCTTCTAGCAGTTTTTTTTTTTTTTACACTGATTCTCCAATTGTAACTGTCTAGGTCATTACCTTGTCTTTTATGTCTTTTTGAAATAATTTCTCATAATGTGAACTCCTTTTATTCCGCCATGAATTGTGAGCAGGCTTATTTTTCTCTTAAATTGATTGAGCTTGTAAAAAAGCTGTATGACTGTTTCAAATGGTTCATTTTGTATTGCTCATAAATACTGGAGCAAGTTTAAACTGTTGGGAGTTTTGTTTGTAAGGATCGTTTTCCATTAGCGAATCTAACCTGATGACCCGAAGAATTGATCAGCAGGGAAAAAGAGAGAGCACTGAAGGGGTGAGCGTAAATAGCGTAAACACACAATTTCTAGAGCATCTTACGAAAATCTATACATTGGTTTTAACTCAAAAATTAGAAAAGCAATGCAGGTACATTTGAAAAACATAATAAACACACACAATTCAAGGATTCTCTATTCTACTGTAGACAAACATCTAAGAGGGTAAATATTGCCATAATCACTCACGCTCATCACACAATGCCTCCTTCTTAATTCAGCATTTTCACAGATTTTACACCAGTCAGTGCTGTTGAGTCTTAACCGTTCTGCCTCCTCCCTTGATCCCATCGCCACCTCCTTTTTTAAAGTATTTTTTAACTGTTTATCTCAGGATATTCTAACCCTTGTAAACACCTCTTTGTAATTTGGAGTTTTTCTTAGCTCACTCAAATCTTCTGTTGTTACGCCACTTTTAAAGAAGCCCACCCATCAGTAATTACAGACCTGTCTCTAACCTACCTAAATACAAGGTCTCTACCAAACTGGCCTTCATGTTCACAAAGGCGATATCTAAAGTGGACGACTACTCTCACCACTTTCACACAGGACACCAGGGTTTTAAGCCAAACCGTAATCTTTTTCTAAGGCTAACCAACTAGTTTTGGTGCCTAAAGTGAAACAAACGGCTTCCACCACCTGACATGTTTCTCAGCAAGCTTTATTTTGAAAGGCTAACGGGACCTTGCATATGTATTATTGCTAATGGAATGAGAGGGTGTTGTTTTCATGCCTGGGCTACGGTGGGCTGCCATGGACCAGCGGGTGTGTTACACGCTTTGACATGATAGTGGGTTGAACTGGTCCATTGGCCATGACTTTATCCTTTTCTTTGTTTCTTTGGCATTTTCGCCTTTATTCAATCGGGACAGCGTAGAAGGCAAACAGGAAATGAGTGGAGAGAGAGTGGCTATGAAATGTAGTCAAGGTCAAAGGATGTTGTTGTTTTGTGGCATGTGTCAGTGGCTAAACCAGAGTGGACATTCAGTGCCGTCCTGTCTTTGACTTCCTTCATTCACAGGAGCTTTCGAGAAACTGATGACATCTCTTTGTGACATTTCTTGAGAATAAATCGGAGCATACTGTCGGATTAAGAGAGGTTTAAATGATTTGTTTGCATGAAGAAAGAAAAGGTGTCCCACTGCTGCCCTCCTTGCTACTTATTGTAAATTTGAATGACGTTTCAATTATAGTTGTACTATATCCATACAAAGATTTCTTTTGAAGGGTTTGCTTGGATTGATAAATTTAATTTGCTCTCCGCTCTCCTGCTGCTCTCTTTTGCTTTTATTGTAAATTCCTTCCCTATGACTTCTCTCACATGAATGAAGGGCACAATGACACTGACCCAAGTGCTCCTCACTTAAATAAACCTTATTTTATCGCCATGGTCATCATGTTTGTTGCATATTGTACGCAAATGTGCCCATGAGCTACCAACAATAACTTCCCTATCATGTGGAAAGGCTTGATTTGGTGGAAAAAAATGTTTTTACAACTTCTACCAAAGTTAGAAGTTTAGAGAATACTTGATGCTCAAAATGCTCTGGTCTTACTAAAAGCAGGGAGCCTTTATCGCCTCTGTATTAGTGCTGCTCTACGATTTAAGGTCACAACCCTGCTGCGTCTTCCATTTTGATTTTTAATAATGGCTTCCAGTGTTCGTTCGGCTTTTTGTTCAGTAGTGAATTGTAAGTAGGAACTTGTAGAAAAAGTCAAGGTTTTTTTTCTTTCACTCCACCAGTTTTGATAAGCTAGGAAAGCAGACTCAGGCAAAGACAATTGATTGAGACTGACACACACACGCACGCACGCACGCACGCACACACACACATTCGCTGGTGAAAAGATGAAAGAATCAATCATCCAAAACTTTCTCCAAAACCACAGGTTGTGTCGCAAAGGGAACAGAGGGATGAAAGGCGAGGAAAAGTGCGAATGAAAGAGAAAGGTAGAGCGGCGGGGTGACTGACTGGCAGGGCAGATCGCATGCCAAGCCACTGTCACTGGCACTTAAAGGGCAGACACACACACACACACACACACACACACACACACACACACACACAGCATAGTCCAACCTTGCCAATATACATAGGAATAAAAGTCAAATATTTTTTAAATTTGTGAGCATTTTGACCAAATATCCAAACTTTTTGTCAGAATCACCTTTACACACACGCGCGCACACACACACGCACACACAGATCAGCTAATGATGTTTTGTTGCAAGTTTCCTCCCCATCTCTCCGCTTTGTTTCTGTACCTGTCTGGTTACCGCGACGCCCAGGGCCTGTCACTCAGACAACTGTGCAAAAGATGAGCAAAGCGCACGCACACACACACACACACACACACACACACACACACACACACACACACACACACATGCACACACTAATGCACGGTGGGCGACGGTGTACAAGTGACTGCTGGTGCCCACATCAGAATGCAGGTTGGAGGTTTGACATTCCTGGAGGCTGTGTCCGTCTAGCCAGTTAGGGGGAGGACAGCCAATAACATACACACACACACACACACACACACACACACACACTCACACTCACACACACACACACACACACACACACACACACACACACAGCACTGCCCTGACTATCTGATGAGCCTAATGCTGATCCAAGTCAATAGTGAGAAAAAAAAGATGGCTTTTAAATGTTCCACCTCTTACCAGGCCTGTGTGTGTGTGTTCATGTACGTGTGTGTGCCATAGGTGTGGTCGTGTTGAATGTATGTGCTTTTCCTTGATGCTTGTCTCTGCACGCGTGTGTGTGCGTGTAAGTGTGTGTGTCCTATAACAGTAATGAAGGCAGTCTGAGAGATTATCACAGTTGGGCGCTCGCAGACCTCAAGGTTAAAGGAGCACAAAGGCGCTGCAGAAACAGTGTGTGTGTGTATGCCTTTGTATATGTGTACATGAGGGTGTATGTGCGCCTATCTGTGTGTGTGTATCCATGTGTGTATGTATAAGATTTTAGGACGAGACAGCAGCCACAAAAGGCGTGATGATTGATTGGCTTGACACTGGGAGAGAAAGGGAGAACGAGGCAGCAGAGAATTAAGAGAGAGAGGCAGTGAAAGACTGAGACGGCTCAATAAATTACTAAATACACACATTTAAGTAGACTTAAAAGCAATGTTTTGGTGCTTATTTGCTTTGTTTCCACAAGTGAGAACATTGATATCAACCTGATGTCTTGAAGCACTGACCTTTTTTTTGAGTAATTAGTTAAAATGAAATAAGTTTGCTTGTAGGCAGTTCAGCTGTGTTCAGCTGCCTCTCGCCCTCTTAATCACGTCTAGACTCCATCAGTCAGAATTTTCCAAATTGTTGACTTATTCCTTTGATGAGACTGACTGTGACTGAAACATTTCATAAGCTGTCAGCGCTGCAAGAGACACTGGATTACTTCAACTTGGTTGAACTGTTGAAATCATGAGAATCAGGAGCAGAATCAGGAGTTGTTAAATTAGCATTTCTTTCTTGTGCGCACGGTCGGAGTTCTGGTACATTCACACAGTTTTTTAAGAAAATCTCATCTTTGCAGGGCTAGAAATTCTTTGTAGATGTGTTCTTAATAAAGTGGGAGCTTGTACATTTTTCATGGCCCAAAGTACGAAACTTAAACCTACTCAACTTGGACCATGGCTTCCCTCGAGCTAAAGGAAGAGGACACTTTTTATGGTTTTTGAGAAGGCTGTCGCCTGTGCTTGAAGTGTTTCCTTTAGTGTTTACGACTGTTTAGCCAACCTTGCCAAATGGCCTCTGAAGTTTTTAATGTCGCTCATTCAATTAAAGTTCGAGGAAGAGCTGAACCTGGGGGGGCAATAAGTCACATATTGTTATTATCCTGCCCTGCTAATTACTGAAGCAATGAACTTTAATTAATATCTGAGCTTGGTGCTTGTGTGTGTGTGTGTGTGTGTTAAGGCATGCAAATGTGCATGTGCGAGGGCGTGTGTGCGCACTTGTGGCCAACTCTCCTTTATCTCAAGCCATCTCTCTTCAACACACGTCCATACACACACATACACACACAGGACGGAGGCTGACATTTCGCACAGTGTCTCGGTTCACGTGAGAAACGCTGACACTGTGAACCCGGGAAGGCTAGCAGTGCCGTTAGCATTAGCATAATTATCTCAGTTATCAGCAGTGTTGGAAAGCAGATCGAACAACAGGAACGAGAAAACACACAGCGCAGTGGATTTCTCTCTCATTTCAGTCTCAAAGGAGCAGCTCCCACAGCATGAAAGAGCCCATTTGTTCTTAATACTCAACTTTTTTTTAGAAATGCATCCTGCTGCTAGCTACGGCACAGTTGCTCAAGAGTAGTTCCACAAACAGCAAGTTCCAGAAAGCTTTAACACGGTATAACTCTCATGAAACAGTATATATGTATTTATTGTTGCCAAATGGCACTTAAGCACACAAAATGCTCCATGTACCTGTGTTTGATCAAGCTGTATTCAATGCAAATGTTGCATAATTTAGAAATGTCATTTAATCGGTCACACTGAACAATGGCGTAGCAGCACTGTGCTTATTTATTTATTTCAGTCACTTTCATCTCAGCCCCAGTTCAACATCTGTTTATGTGGAAGTGAGTCCTTTTATTTTTGTTTGCATTTGGGCTTCCTCATGTCAGTGCACATGTGCGAGTGTGATGCCTTTTGACAGCTCAGACATTTCAAATGCCGTGGTGTGGTAGATTTTAATCATTGGCTGCTCTCAATAACCGTAAAAAACCCGCCGCTGAAGATGCAGTTTGACCTCTCTACTGAACGTTTCCTGTTAAAATTCCTTTGTTAACTCCACTCTTTAGGTGTGTTTTGTGTCCAGACAAAGGGCTGTTTAAGTTGCTAAAATACCAATTGCTGTGCTTTATAAAACATGTAAATTTAAAAGTAAAATACAACAAAGGTGCGGTTAGTGTAAAAATGAGCTGACGCCGGTGTGTGTATGTTTGTGTGTATCTGTATTGTGTGAGTCACGCTACCTACTGGGCTTTGCCTTGAGCTAGCAGTGCCCTTCACTTCCCTTTGCCCAGAGCTTCACTACGGCCACGACTGCTGCGAGGCAGACAGAGAAACTCTCACAACTAAAACAACAGTCCTGATGAGAACAGTGGCTCCTTGGACGTGTGGAAGTGCTTTGATTTTTCGTCTGTCCTTGCTCGGCTCGGGTGAAAGTTTTAAAGAGTTTCGGTGGGTTCCTCGAACTCCTTGGCAGACAAAGACATCTTGGCTTTTTGTGTGTGATGCTCAGATCGTTCTTTGGTCGGAGAGTATGGTTTAAAATGCAAACTGGTTTTTGTTTAATTTGCCATAAAGGCATTTTCTAAACTTTTCTTTCAACACATCCTTAAGAAATTGAAGTCACACAGCAAAGAGACTTTGTTCTGTGCTATTAGAATTTCGCACTAAACTGACTTTTATTTTGCTACTAAATTCCGAGAAACTTTGCTCCTGGTTTCCTAAAAGGAGCTGGGATGGAAGTCTACGTTTCCTATTATTTAGAAAGATCTTTTCAGCTTGGCAGCTCTTTGCTTTTCAGATGACTCTCGAGAGTCAGATAGTAGAGCTTCCAAAGAGCCTTTTAGTGCAACAATAGCTTTTTAAAATCATTCTGCGCTTTAAGCTTCACACCACATAACAGTGATGTAACTTTAGGAGGAATAAAACTCTGATTGATCAGGATTGTTTCTTTTTTTCAGTCTATTCTTATTCTACCGTCAGCGCTTCATAAACACAGTCAACAGATTTTGCCTATCTTTTCTCTCGTCTCTTCCCTTCTTCATCCACCCTTTACTTTTATCCTCTCCTGCCGCTAGCCTCCCTATGATTTTTTTTCTTTCCCCACATCCTCTCCCTCCCACCTCTGCCTTTCTTTCACTCTCCCGTCTTTTTGTCCCTCTCTATGATCGTTTCATGTGTGCTGATCTCACCTTGTGTGTTTGAAGCCCAAAGAGCAGCGGCAGGCGATTCTGGATCACACTACTAAAGACCCCGACACATCTGAGAGCGAGAGGAGGGGAGCTAGATAGATAGATCGAGAGAGAGAGAGAGAGAGAGAGCGAGAGAGATAGACGGACAAAATACATATCAGTAGCAGCAGGAAGACAAAGAAAAGAGAGGCCGATACGTAAAATGTGCCTTTCATGTTTGCCTTTAATGCCACACATCTGCAGATGTCACTGGTTGTTCTTGCCAGCCAAGCGTGCGCGCACACACACACACACACACACACACACACACACACACACACACACACGCACACATGCACACACACAGTGCTCTCTCAATCACCTTGCCACAGGCTGTGTCCTCCTGCTTCAAGCCGCCACTGTCTGTGAGTGTATTGAGTTGGTTCAATCAAATTGTGGTAAATTGTGTGTGTGTGTGTGTGTGTGTGTGTGTGTGTGTGTGTGTGTTTGAGGTGAGGGGAGCCCAGAAACTTATGTGTATTCCTCTGTTCTCCCTCCAGTGAGCTATATGACAATATGCACATATTAAAGTAGATGAATCCAGTCAGGAACAAGTGCAACACGCAAAAGAGACTCGACAGAAAGAGCAGCAACATTTCCCCAACAACCAACAGGAAGACTCACCTCTGATGCACCTAAATGAGCGTGTGTGTGTGTGTGTGTGTGTGTCAGTCATCTGGATTTCAGTGAAGACATCTTAAATCCAAAGATGTCAGTCTGGTTATAATTCAAGGTTTGAAAAACAAACACACCCATCCAGACACACACACACACACACACACACACACACACATGCACACACACACACACACACACACACACACACACACACACACACATACGTATCCATCCTTGCGGATGCAGCTGCATTTCGATCCTACACCTGCCCCCGACCTTTGACCCAGGAAGTAAAAGTTGTTTCACCTCTTGTCTGACCCTGAACGGGAAGTGGTGCAGGAGAATGACTGTGGTTGGAGGTGTTTCTCTCTGCACTGAGTGTGCTTGTGATGTTGTATTTTGAAAGCGTCATTATTATTTTAAACAAAGTTCACGTGTTGTAAAATGTTTCAGATGTTGAGAAGCATTTTTGACATCTCATATACATGTCGCAGTAATAGAGGGGCTGCCTTGTTCGCATGAGGATGAGCTCTTCTTGGACCTAAAGACTTTGCTCAAACTCAGCCTCTTGGCTAACAAAAGTTAACAGTCTTGGCAGCGCTTGCTCTATTGTCATGACTGTGTCCTCAACTTCATCTGAACTGTCCAAAGAGTAGAACAATACCACTATAAAAACACTGCTGGGTTTTTCTCGTGGGGCTCACAGTGAGGTAAGCAGGTTTGAAGACAGCCCTTGCGTTTCCTGTGCTGAAATAAAGAGGCTTGACTTAAAGTGCGTACGTAAGCCTGCAGGACTTTGCCGATTGTAAATTTGTGCGCATACATGTGAACACGCCCGCATAAAGTAGGTGTGGCGTGCATTCTTATGCTTTGTTAAACATCAGGAAGAGTAAATCTGTCAGCACCCATTATACACATCTGGTGTGAGGAAGTCACCGGGCCAGCGTGTCCATAATAGCTCTAAACAGGCTTTTCAACAATGTCAATGTGGAAACAGTCTATTAATGAGGGATACAACACGATACACATAAGGATTTGACAATTTCAGTGTTTTAAAACCAGAACACTAATCCCAAAACCCAGTCCACATGTTGGCACGTAGCATTAGGACCAAACAGAAAGAAAGGTAATTATGCTTCTGCTCGACAAGCTCAGAGAAATGATTTCTGACAATGGGCCAAAGGATAACCAGAGTTCAGCTGCTCCGAGCACACCACTGGCAACCAGGAGTTTCCTTTATCATCGAGCACTGACGCACAAGATCTTCCTCAAAATAAAAATGGAAAATAGGCACACCTCATTATTGAGCCGTGCCCTGTGCTTCATCACGGAAGCCAGTGTGAAGACGTCCTCGCGGTGTGCTGAGGTTGGTTGTATATAATGTGAAATTAGCAGAAGCGGCACAATCCACTTTGTTGGAAATGACGGCAGAAATGAGTTTTTCTGTCTTGGCCTTTTTATTTTTATCTCCCTGTGTTCATGTGTGAGTCTTTACTCCTTGTCTTCATCTTTTGACTCAGTGAGCTTGTGTATCAGAGCACCTGCATGTGGCCCCAGGTGTTTAGAAAAGCTGAGCATGTTTCAAGAAATGGTGAATGAAACAAAATGCGCTTAATTTTTAAGTGCTTGTGATTTTTTTTAGTTGTGTGCTCTTTGTCTGTCATCGTTTTTTTCATTGATGAGGAGATATGAAGGTGTCTGTCTTTTTGTCTGTCCCTATGCCCCCATTTGTGGTTGAAATACTGGATCACAGCACTCATACCTTCATCCCGTTTCCTGTGGAAACCTCTCTGCGCAATCTCTCTTTTTAAACTGCAGGTCCAAAAGGTGAGAGTGGTGTCATTTCACATTGTTTTTCAGTGGTCCAAAGAGCAGCGCTGCACGACCCTGTCCACGCCCGGGAAGAGAGGACAGATCCCTCTCCATATGGAAAACTGCTTGTTTATACTGTGTTTTATTGGACATAGACAGACATGCGTCACCTTTTTAATTGAGGCTTGGCTTGCTTCAAGATGCTTTTGATCTGGCCGTATTCCTCATGTGACACATGTACTGTAAATGACTTCATTGATTTATAATGAGGACAAGTGTGTTTGTGCGCTTGTCTTCGCCTTCGATTGACCAGCAGTTCTGTGTGTGTTTCGGGCGTTTAGAGGATAAATTCACACACTGAGCTGTGTTTGATGTTCGATTGATCTGAAAAGCCTGATTACACTCCATGCATCTTAGAAATGACCAGGTGAACCCTAACGTGTGTGTGTCTCATGGTAACTTGGGCGCACTGTTGGAGCAGATCAGCTTGTGTTTTTGCCCATAAAGGACCTTCTGAAAGACATTTCTTGTGTTGCCTGATTTTATCATTAATATTATATAGCGGTGCCACTTTAAAAAAAACACAGAAGGACATTGGCATACTTTTATTTTGAAGTAATAGCTTCATGCAAACTGTAATTGGTGTTCATGTAATTACTCTGTGGAAGTATATCTGTGTATTTCACCATGTATTCATCAAGCAAGTCACAATACAAGAAAATCACAAGCATTACCTACTGTAGAAAGGTGTTTTGAGTTGATCATGTTATTTTCAGGGTTTGTTGTACCTGAGATGAGATGCTCTTCTCTGAGAGATTGTAGAAACATGAACCTAATTAGCTCCATTGCAAAGAAATACAGTAAAGAGATGATTTTGTTTCTGGATTTCATTCAGTTTTTGATTGAAGTTTCTTTAAAAACGGACTTGGTTTATCCTTTGTTGTTGCACTTCACTTTATTCTGCAAAACTTACAGGCATTCGTTCGCTTTTAAGGAAGAAATTTATTTTTCACATACCACATTTTCTCTCCATCTATATTTTTATCTTAAAAAAAGAAAAAAACACTCTGTAGCCTCTCCCTGTCTGACTACCCTTCACCTGCATCCTCCCTCTGATGATCCCTTCATCTCTGCCCATCCCCTCTCTTCACTGCGCTAAATCTCCTCTTATTTGCTGTTAAACATTAGAAAGCTAGCAGCTGGTCCTTTCTCCTTCTTTAACCTCTGGCGCCCCTTACAAGTGTGTGTGTGTGTGTGTGTGTGTGTGTGTGTGTGTGTGTGTGTGTGTGTGTGTGTGTGTGTGTGTGTGTGTGTGTGTCTATCTGCCCAAGGCACTGAGGCAAATAGCAAAGTCCAGCAGTGTAGGCGACATGCCAACAAGCAGGATAAGACGGACACATGCACAGTTCACTCTTTCCTATTTCAAGTAATCAGACTCCTGGTAGAATGTCTTCATTATTACGCTTACAAGCTGCCATCAAGGAGACTCTGGATGTAATTTTTAAATGGCAGTTGCTGAAACAGATGAAAGATGAATAAGTCAGCGTGTACAGATAACAGCTGGCCGCACGTGTGGTGAAATAAGCCTGAGAAGTATAAAGGCCGGCCCGTATCCGTCAGTTTATCAGAGGTCTTTGCGCTTTGCGTCTTTGGCACCGGCTTACAGGAGTGAAGCGGCGACTGCAGCCGATGGAGCAGAAAAACACTGAGCTTCTCTTCTGCTTGTCTGATCAGCAGGGTGGCATTGAGGCACCTGGAAGGACTCCAAAGGAAACACACACACACACACACACACACACACACACACATACACACACACACACACACACACACACACACTCGGTGTCCACTAGGATGAGTAGCTAATGTGTAATGAAGAAGAAAAGACACATCTGCACGTAGCTGCTGTGTTCTTGGAGAGAGGAGAGAGACAGGCAGGAAGAGGGGAATGATAAAGATGTACAGTGTGCATCAGCAGCTGGAGACAAACTGATGAGCAGTCTTCATGTGCCTCCCGTGCTGCCAGGCTTGAGGAAGAGGATGGATTTTAGAGATTTAGACTTTTTCCTTTCGTGGGTGTTTGGTCAGATAGCCAGGCGTTTTGGCGCTGTAGTCAGGGTCCGAGAAATGTCTTGTTTCCAGAAACATATTTAAGAGCTGGGGCCTCATTTATAAAAATGTTCTTTGATTTATACTTGAACGTAAAGCATGCTTACGTTCCGTTCATGCAATGTTGGAAAAAAAGGTCCTAAAAATCCCAATGAATCAACTTCAATTGATTGATTTAAATATGTCACCATAAATGAGGGTTTAGCGCAGAATAGCCATGGAACAAAAGAGAGAAGCAAACTTTTTTGAAGACAAGATCACGGCGATGAGAGAGGAGATTGAAGCCAAACAACACGTACGAACAAGGTTGACGAACAAATCCAAACACGCAGCAGATGCGAGTGCGTTGCCGGCACAGCGAGTGAGGTGCGGCAGACAGACAGAGCTGGAGCTGATAATAAAAAGATATGGCCTGACCTTAAACATCTAGGAACAAAAGAATAGCCCAACATAAGTAAGGTTTTATGAACGACTGCTTCTACATGTTTTTCTGCTGAAGTCATTCTTAAGATCTAAGTTGATGTTAAGTTTTTTTTGTAAATGAGGCCCCTGCTGCCTCCTGGTGGCCCAGCAGGTTCACTGGACCAATTGTTGTTCATTTCCTTCATAAAACAAGTAAAGGTAACAACCCACTCCACCAATAATACTTTCACAGGCTCAGGTGTCGGTCATGTTTTACTGTGTGGTCATATCAGCAGAATATGCAGATTTCCTGAAAAGCAGACTGTCGCTCTTTGTGTTGTGAACATTGTCAGAATTTAACTGTCAGGAATTAGGAAACAGACAAAAGACAAAGAAAATCTGCAAAAACATAATGTGAGATTATGCATGGACCATTTTTGGAGCTCAGGAAATAAAACACAAGATTATGAAGAACAGATTTAGAAGATTTAAGAGAAAGATGTTAAGAGACAGAGGGAGAAAGAGTGATCGAAAGAGAAAGAGGGGATAATAAAGAAAGACATCTGTAGCAGTTGTAAGGACATGGATTTACTGTCTTAATACAGTTACATCTCTCCCAAGGGGACCAAAGGATTAGATATGGTCATTTCATCAGACAGGGGGGAGCGGATGGATGGAGGATTAAGAAAAGACTGAAAGAGGAGAGGAAAAAAATAGATGATAAGAAACAGAGATAGACGAGGGGATTGAGGGATAGACCGGAGGAGGAGACGGACAATCATTTTGGCTCTTTGCTTTTATGGAATTGAACTAAATCTTTACAATCAGGGACTATTTAGGAGTTGATTTAATATATGTGGTACGATTTTACCAGCAGAAAGTGAATTTCCAGCTCAATCCCAAAACAAATCGCCCTCGTTCTCAGAACCACTGGCACTCAAAACCTGCGAGGACCCAAATGGCCCCAGGAATTGAAAAAAACAAGAGGCTTCCTTCCAGCCGGGGTCACTGCCACACCAGCTGTCTCCACACAGGGGACCGGGACACACACACACACACACACACACACACACACACACAGAAACAGCCTGCTAGATACATATAAACGCAAAACAATTCACCTCCATACTTTGTATTGATTTATCGATGATAATTACTTGATAAAATTGTGGCAGAAAAGGGAAAAAGAGATTGGAAGTGAAGTGGTGAATAAAAAGGTGACGTGACGGTTTAACGCAGAGCAGCTAATGAACGCTCTCCATTACACCTGTTCATGCTTTTTTAAGCACTTTTATTCCATTTGAGTGAGTGACAAGTGAATGAAAGTGGCTCTCCTCTCAACCTTCCTTGAGACGGAAATTATGACAAGGGGAGAGAAAAGGAGAGCCAAGAAGATCAAAAGACAACACAGAGACAGCGAATGAAGGGGAACAGCGAAAGACTGCGAGAGAGTGAGACAGTTGAGAAGGAGGAGACAGGCCAAGGCTCAGCACCCTCAGACATATGGCTGTCTCCTTCTTGATTACACTTCAGCTGGCTGGAAGATTACCAGCTCTATGTGTGTGTGTGTGTGTGTGTGTGTGTGTGTGTGTGTGTGTGTGTGTGTGTGTGTGTGTGTGTGTGTGTGTGTGTGTCCTCCTGCATATGCTCGTGTGTGTGTCCAAGAGCTCACACTGAAGCCCGCTAAAGATTACTCGATACCACTTAACTTCTGTGTGTGTTTGAGACGCTTATTTAAGATTACAAGGCTCTGCTGGAGTGTGTGAGTGTGCGTGTGTGTGTGTGCGCCCGCACAGGCCACCGTTTGTGTGTGTTTGTGTGTGTTGTCATACTTAGCGTGCTTTAAGAAGTCAGCGGGTTGGTTCCAGATTATGAGACGACACTTTATTTTTTCTTACATGATTAAGTGTGTGAGTGTGTGTTTATGTGTGCGCTCACACTTCTTCAGCTGGTCTTCGGTGGATTACTGGCATATTGACTTCAGTGTGTGTGTGTGTGTGTGTGTGTGTGTGTGTGTGTGTGTGTGTGTGTGTGTTAACACCAAGATTACTCCAAGTCAAATAGATTGAGCCCCTGGGTCACAGAGAAGATGACGAGCGAGATCAGATAGCTTCTGGTTTTCTTTAATCTCACACACTTCCACTGCCAGAGTGTGGATGTGTGTATTTGAAGGCGTGTGCACGTCTGCAAACATACAATACATGCGAGCGTTTTCTTTATATGCCTTTTATTCTTATGTTTCTCGATGCACTGTGTGTGTATGCCTGTGTGCGTGTGTGGGGTCTCATCTGGCTGGGGTTTTCTTGGAAGGAAACAAGTCCATATGCTACAAGAAGGCTGCCTGTGACCTCACACCAGGGCCCTGCTGTAGTCTGCCACTATCTGCAAGGAGGGCGAGAGACATAGCCCGGCTGAGAAGGAGAGAGAGAGAGAAATGAAATGGGATGGTGGGCAGAAAGATGGAGGAACAGGGAGGGAGGGAGCGAGAGATGCCAAGACAGAGGGAGATAACAGCAGAGAGAGAAAACTGTGAATACTGCAGACACAGTAAGAGTCAGTACATCGCTTGTATTTTGCAAATCATGTGACCTGATGAAAGTAAACTGTCACAGCATGCTCATGTTTACCAAAGCGACAAAAGAACCAAATGATCTGACACTGAGGAGCATGGGTTTGCATACTCACTGGTGGTTCAGATGTGATGTGTGTCATCTTCTGTGTGGAGCGTTTTATTTGAGGGGAGGTTCCAGTTTCCAACAACCTGGCTTGTATTTTTCTTGTACTTATAGTAACAAGTTAATTGCTGAGATAATGGGAAATGAATCAAACTTATATGAACAAGAGAAGCTTACAGACTCCCTGCACAGTTTTGCTATGCAATGAGGGATTATTACTGACGTGTTGGGTGCACTCACTTTTTTGGCTTTACTCCTTAATGCAGTATTTGTTTCTTTCCCCATTGTACGTTGTTGTTGCAGTGCCATTGCGTTCCCATATCTCAGCTGTTAGCTTGCATTCAGGCAGCGCTACATTAAAACAGTGCATGGAATATAAACCTGGAAATTCAGCTTTAAGTGAAAAGACCTGCAAATGTAAAGGCTTCGCAGACATCAAAACACTGCACAGCCTCACATCTTCCAGGTGTGTGTTTGCACGAATGTGATTGGCCAGTACAGGGCCATTGCTGCTGCAAACGTTGAGCCAGGTTCAGTTTTCTTGCTGCAGCATTTGCGCTGCTGCTGGGCTGATGGACTGAAGGAGTGCTGCGTTTTTGCAGGGCTACAGTCAGTCTGAATGTGGCCTCACTTTGGAGAGTGCATTGTGATCATATTGGATATAAGTGATAACCAAAAGAACTTGAAGGCTCCAGTTGCAATAAGCTGTCATTGAAGCTAATTGAAGTTTTGATTCAGCACTGCCACTTGAGCTGTCCATGGTGCTGATCTCTGCATGCACCCCAGAGCAGATGCAAGCCCTCCCCAGGGAATGTGAAAACATTTTTGACCGTTCTTCTCCTCTTTTGTCATCAGAAATGTAATCAATCATTAGACTAACTCAGGTATCATCCCATTCATTGGCTTGAGCCGTATCTATAGTACGTCTTTTTCTGTGTGTGAATACGTCTCTGCAGCCTGTGCGTGTGTGCAGGGGATGTCGGTGCACGTCTGTCTGTAATATGTTAGCATGTGGAGGTTGAGGCTTGAGCGAAACAAAATCACAGAGCAGCAGACAGTTACGTTAAATCCAGATGGACACTAATGGGTCAAGGTTTGTTTTGTGTGTTTCAAGCGTGCATAAACATCATTCAAAGCCCATTACAGCTGACGTCTAAAGAAATTGTCTCGTGAAAAGACACAGATAGCCCGAGGGTGATGAAAGAAGGATAATAAGCAAAAATGAGTGTGTGTGTATTTGTCTGCTTTCCCCAGCTAGATTATTCCCTGCAATCAAAAAGCATTACAATTATCCACATATTTATAAATACGCTTTATGCCCACATACGTATCAGTATGTATGTGTGTGTATACATACCATAGCAGAGTTGTGACTGAGGAAGCAGTGCTGTCGAATGTCCTAAACTCACATTAGTGACAGTCTCTCTTCTATAAATACTGCACATTTAAAAGAAGCGTGGGAGATGCTTCCATTCTCCGTGTCATAATGCATTTACATGCTGACATACTGCAAGTAAATATTAACACAAACCACTCACTCCTGCTGAATGAAATCAATGAAAGATCATTTTAAAATGAAAAATTGAATGAAATTATGAAGCGAATCCAAGAAATGGGCATTAATTTCACACATTGACTTCAATATATATGTATGCTAGTTTGGACAATTTGGGGCAAAGGGCAAGCTTCCATATTTTTCTTTTTTCCCACCCTTCCTTTGGAACCAAGCCAATTCTTTCACCCTGAAATGTGAATCTTTTAAAAAAAACAGCTCATGAATATATTTACTTAAGTGTTTAAAAAGGCTCATAAATCTCCTTAAACAGCTGGGCACTGTTCACTACTCAAACAAGAAGAAATCGTGTATTAGTTGGGGACTACTTTCAGCGGTGTATTAGTATGCTAATCACTGTTTACAGCAGCAGGAGTCAGAATCAACTGCAGTGCCTGTGTTAACTGTTAACAGGGAGCATGTCACCCAGTTCAACATCGAGGCTCCCCGATATGTTCGCAGTCGTTTTTGGACTACAGTGTCGGCCACTTTTTTGTCTTTCTATGGGATTTGTCAACAGTAACAAATATTATCCATTATCCGTTAATGTATCTGTTAGGTGAACAAAGATCGCCCAGCTTCTCTGGATCTTAACTTTTTAATCAATAACAGCATGGGCCCACCTCCTGCAGTTAAAGCAGAGGCATCACCAGAACATTTTGAGCCCCCTGACCACAGCTGTGACATGGAAAATACCGATAATCCCTGGACAGAGTCAGGGACCGGCTTGTCCAGCGCTGCCCCCTGAAACATTTAACCCCCCGCACTGTGTTGAAGGGCAGTCTTCCTAACCATCAATACCCACCCAAGCTCCGGGCCACTGATCTGGCTAAGGACCTGAAATCACTTGCACAAATGGGAGCCATGACATCAACTGGGTAGACAGATACAGAGCATAAAATATATCCTGTGGCTTTAAAGGACTTTGGCCTGGATGTGTGTGTGTGTGTGTGTGTGTGTGTGTGTGTGTGTGTGTGTGTGTGTGTGTGTGTGTGGTGGTGTGGTTGTCAGGGCCACAGAGAGAAAAAGCTCAAGCCTGAGTGCAGTCTGTGTGTGTTGCCATGAAATCTTTAGTAAAATATTTGCACAGCGGCCACTGTGGATGAGTGAGATAACCTCAGTGCTTGAATTCGATCCCCCCATACTGAAAACAAGGGCTCGGCTCTCTCTTTCTCATCCTGTAACCACCTCCGAACCCATCCCTCTCTGATATATTCACTTTTATAAACTCCAACTGTGTAGTTTTCTCAGCTCGCCGCCCATGATGACCAATCATCTATTATTAGGCTGCATTGAGTCGATCACTGTGTGTGTGAGCATCCATCAGATGTAAAACTCTTGCTGTCTTGTTCGACTTGCAGACCAGCGTGTCTTCCAGAGTGCTCATCGATAAAACAGAGGGAGATGGAGGGCCAGAGATGGAAAGAAAGGGAAAAAAGCGAGAATGAGGGACAGAAAGGGAAAAAAGAAGTTGGAAAGGACAAAAGAGAAAAAGGTGGATGGAGAAGAGAAGATAAAGAGAGGGATTTCTGGGTGATGAGTGGAAAGGTAAAGAGCAAGGTATTGCCAGAGGAATGGATGGAGGGATTGGGCGGAGGGAGAGGACTCTTGGCAGAGCGCAGTGATAATCCGCTGCCTGTGTGAATGATTAGCATATATGCTAAGCACTTCAATTCTATCAGCTAACACTGAGAGGCCGAGATAACTAACGCAGTACGTGATCCTCCCTCCACCTCTGTCTATCGCTTCCTGTCTTCTGTCTCCTGTCGTTTGCCCTTCTTGTTATTATTTTCCCCCCTCGTACTTTTCTCCATTCATCCTTAATTTCACCTTTTATATCCTATTTGTCAGAATATTTCATGGTCTGCATCTCCTGCAGGTTTTCCTCTTTCTTTTCTTTCACACTTTGTCCAGACAGATCCCACAAAGAAAAGCTGATTATCTCAATGGATTAACCATAATTGAAACGATTTGATTAAGCACACTGGCTGACACCGACAAGCAAACTCAAGTTACTTGAAATGTATCACATGGTTGTCTAATTATTTTCATGTTCTGGCTGCAATACAAAAATCATCAAAGCCAAAAGTGTTTCCTCCAGACAAAGCACTGTTTTCATACCTGACACCATAAATTAAAAGGGATAAGGTTTGCAATGTTCCATATTTTTCACTGCAGCAACAAACTCCATGAAAATACAAAAGCCTTCTCTTCTGGGGACCCTTTGTGGGGGTCACGCCCCCCAATTTGGGAACCACTGGCTGATTCCTCTGTGCCACAGAGCTCCATGGTTGTCCAAAAATCAATGAGCCACACTGTTGTACGTTCCTTCATTACCCTGAACATGGCCATCAATCCCACATATACAGACCTGCTGCTGTAAATCCTCATTGAGCACCCACGATGTATTCATCCACAGCTGAAAATAGTTCTCGAGCACATGCAGTACTACTTCCTCCTGTTTGAGCAACGTTTGCTAGTTTAGACAATAAATGAGCCTTTTTAACTGAAACTGAAACTAAATGTATGGACTCTATTTGTAAAAATATATTTGGTCTTTTGATTGCATTTGTTGATAATAACAAAATATGGACTTGACTCATAAAAAACTAAACACTAATAAACCTTAATAAAATGGTCTAATATATCGATCTGGGGCTTTTATATTCACCCTCAAGCAAGGATTTCCCCCGCTGTGTAGCAAATCCTCCAAGGCTGCGTTAGAATTGCGCCTCATGAAACCAGCCGACATGCTTATTATGTGCAGTCGCTGATAATGTGTCTTAGCACACATGTATATGCCTACACACACGCGCGCACACACACACACACACACACACACACACACACACACACACACACACACACACACACACACACACAGTTGAGAAGGTGTGACTGTTGTCTATGAAACACTAGCTATGTTCATGTGGAACACACTGGGGCTCTTCAGATTCCATTCAAATGCAAAATACTTGCACACACACACACACACACACACACACACACACACACACACACACACACACACACACACACACACACACACACACCATACAATACTCATCCCTGCCCACACACTCAACTCATTAGCACACACTTACGACTCATACAGTGTTTTACAGCACAGAGGGTGAGAGAGGAGGTCACACTGTACAGGAAAATTGGTTATTTTAAATGTATACTGCACCGTCATGATTTTTGTGAAGCGAGAAATTACCCAAAATCCCAACATATTGTCGAAAATCACAGCTTACGTTTTGAAACTCGTGTAGTTTCTCACAAACACCAACAATGAGGCTGAAGTAGAAGTTATTGTCATAGTACTTTTTAGCACTCGCTGATTTCATTATTTTACGTTCTACATACAATAAAGTGCAATGAAGCTCTAAATAATTTCTACAGACATGAAGAGTCATTATAATCAGGTGATTGGTGGAGACGATACAGAAAGTACTCAAATATTCCTTTAACTAATCATCTTTTTGAGAAGAAAAAAATGCATGTTTCCCAGAGGAATTTATATAATCCAGTATTATTCCTGACAAGACACAAAAACCAAACATTTCAACAGAATTTCTGGAGGAAAAAACACATTTTAAGACGGTATTCTTCTTCTTGTTTTCATCTTTACATGCAATTAATGGCAGTGGTGGAAAGTTACCAAGTACTTTTACTCAAGTCGTGTACTTCAGCACAGTTTTGGGGTTTCTAACTTGGGTTTTTCAACTGATGCCATTTTCTGCTGTTTGTCTGTTACAATTCAGAAGGAAACACTCCATAATATAATGCATAATGAACATACTTGTAATGTGTTACAATCTTCTGATAGCACTGTATCATTATAGTTAAAAGCAGTCATAAATACTTATCATGATATATGATGATATGATGCATTACAAACTGGCTTTAAGTGACAATAAGAGGTCGTTGTTTGCTTTAAGTAAAGTGTAAAATACAAAGTGTTACCAAATGTTTCATGGAAATCGTGATGCTTTCATTAAGATTGAATTAGCCAGTGCGACATAAAACAATTAGAAATGGCTTCATATTGACCGCAACATTCTACATGTTGAGTATTATTGGCCGTCATGGAGTGTTTTTAAATAGTTGTATTGTGACTTTTACATGAGTAAAGCCTCTGAATATTCCTTCAACCAATAAACAGGTTTGAATCCGAAGGGTTGCTTCATGCTCAGTCTTCAGACAAAATGAACGTGGCTCTAGGACAGGGGGTGAAGCTGAGGAAGGTCGTCTTGAAGTGAAGTTACACAACAAATAGAAATTCTTTGTTTCTGCCGGTCCTCTCTTCTTTCTGTCTTCCTTTCTTTCCTGTCTCAGCTAGCATCTGTTTGTCTTCAGCATAGAGGCGTGGGGCCTCCCAGCGCTCCTGGCCTTCCAGACTGACACTTCCCTCCCATATTTTATTCAGCTGTTGCCCAGCCGAGGGCTCCTCCAGACGGGCCGTGCCTTCAGGCGAGCCCCGGGCCTCGACGCCCAGCAAGGCCTCTCGAGTGGAGCTCTGCGCTCCACCCCTGCCCCCACACACACTTCCACACACATTCACACCACGGTGCATAAAACCTTGTCACATAAGCATGCAGCCCACACTTGAGCAGACGAAACATGCACACAGCGGTGTATCCGGAGGGCCATTCATATTGGTCACGTCAGCTTTTGTTTTTATTCATACAACTAGTTATTCATTTATTGTTGCTCTTTTATTCATTTGCTCACAAGAGAGTCGGAAGAGATGGTTTTCATGACAATGCTGAAGACGTGGAATAACAGCCACTCCAGCTGAAAAGATGTCATTTGATGGATTTTGTCTGTGTAAGTGTGTGTGAGCGCTATCATGCAGCATCTAAATTTCTTCATATGGATGTGGAGGTTTTTAAGGGCTGAAGCGGGGTCAGGTGGTCACAGTGAGGGTTAAGGTTAGGTTAGGTTAGGTTGTGTTCTGATGAAGACAGGTGAAACACACAAGCAAGAGAAGTGTGTGTCAGATAGCGTTTGACGTGTTTTCCTTTTTTGGTCCCTTGGAGGCTTCGCAGACAAGAGTGCGCATATCCTTGAATTTGTTTGTGTCTACGTGTGTGTGTGTGTGTGTGTGTGTGTGTGTGTGTGTGTGTGTGTGTGTGTGTGTATGTGTGTGTGTGTGTGACACAGGCAAGCTGCTTAGCCCTGGAGCGCCTCCAAACAGGAAGACTTCAGCCGCGGTGTTGAGAAATACTTCCAGGTTAACGCGAGGTCAGTGGAGGGGCTGCAGGAAGTGTTAAGCTGACAGCTGTGTCCATCTATCTTGCTGACACATACACACACATGTAAAGAAGAAGCACACAAGTGCACACACACGTACTCATTGCGCCCAGGGACAGCGAGGAGCCTCCTGGTCTGTCACATGCGTCCTGTTTTCACTGCATGGCACAGAAACAGAGGAGAGGGGGAGACAAACAGTCGAAAGAAAAGGAAAGAAAGAAGGACAGGCGAGCCAGAAAATGGAAGAAAAAATGAGAGAAAGAGGCGGACACACAGCACATTTCTACCTTCTGCTGGGGAAAGATATGTTTTTAGTTTCATATATGATGTGTGATGAGGACGTGTGTGTTCATGCTGTCACCTGAGTGCGTGTTTGTGTGTGTCTGCCTGTGTCGTCTTGAGGATAGTCGCAGCTACGCAGCAGCCATTGTGTTCAAGCGAGCATATGGTTTCTGACACGTCTCTTTCTAGTGCCATACTGTCTGTCTATACGGCATAATGGCAGCCAAGACAGAAGTCCTTTTTACTGCGACTGAAGGCCCGTTTGAAGGAAAAACATGGAAGAGCATTAGTGGAAGTTTATTCCCCGGCTTATCGTTTTGGACTCCACGGACGAAGATGGTTTTAAAAAGTGGACTCGCTTTAAAGGGGGGAAAAAAAGTTTGTGTCTCCAACTTACTTTTTCTTGATTTCTATTTATACTTGCTGGAACAATGTGATTCTCGGTGGGAATGGGAGATCGGGGGGAATAATGCCTTCCAAGTGACTTGGAAAGTCAAATAGAGAAGGAGGAGAGTTTCCTTTCTTATTGTTTTATGGGGGATTGGATGGAAAATCCTGGAAATGGTATTGTTTTAAAAGCACATGGTAATGATCCAGAAGGGACTGGAGATCCTGTTCATTTGCTGTGTCACTCAGAAATTGCCCTCTTCCCTCTTTTCCATTGCTTTTATAGTTTAAAATAGGGCAGATTTCCTTAAAATAACAATAATGATTCCTTGCAGAGCCACATAGACTTTAAGATTTAATATCACAGGCCATCTGACTGTAACAGGAGCACATATATCACAATAAGAAGTGTCCTGTATTGCGATGTATTTGTGTTTTTTAAGTGAAAATTGAAGCATATGCATAAAATAAACATAAAAAACATTCATTGTTACAGTCCAGTACAGGTGGTAAATTGAGATATGACGTCTTCTCCCATTTGGTGAGATACTTGCTTCTGATCCGTCTCTCTCGCAGTCATTCTTCTTCTTGTTTTATCGGCGGGTGCTGTTTGAGTGAATGACTCTTCGTCACTCGATGTCACAGCTAATGTTCTGCATACTGCCACCTGCTGTACCGGAGGGGAATGTAACACATCCAAAAGGCTGTTATGCTTTCCATCAGTATTATAGCCAAAATATTTAAACGTGAGGACATGAGGAGAGACGGTTAACTATGAAAGACTCGTCTTTAATGTAAGAAAAGAATTCAGTGCATAATGCATGTAGTGCACGTAGCTGGCGACATATGTCTACACTATGGCACTGTACATTATGTTCTGTCTTATTCACCTGAATAGTTTTTTGCAGCGTAGCTCCTAAAACCATGAAAAAGCCGCCTCAGTCTTTTCGTTTGATGCTTTCAAAACTGTACCGCGTTTGGTGTTCCACATGTCGTGTTCACAATGTTCCCTTTCACAAACACTCTACAGTAAACACTGTAGAAGAACTGATAACTTTGTAATGCTAACAGAGGTTTGAAAACAAGACACACATCAGGACATGAAAGAGAGGATAAGAGACGAGGGAAAAAGCATGTGTCGCAGAGGATGAGAAGAACAAATAAATGGGTTAATCCTCTGGAAAGGTGGGAAGAGAGAGAGGGATGAGGGTGGAAGAAGAGGGAAACATTGTTTGATTGCTGTTCTCCTTAAAAGGTGACACACTTGACGCTGCAAAGAATGTCCCTGCAGAGCAAACACAAGCACACGCAGTGAAATTAAATACTCCTGGGTGGCCACTGAGGATGTAACGGTGACCGACACACTGAGAAAGAGAGAGTTTATGAAGATAATGAACCCAGGGGAGGAAAAAGAACAGGAAGAGCAAGAGAGAAAGGAACATGTGAGGAAAGACAGGAAGGCAGAGGGAGCTCTCAGGATGTAGTATGTGTCTTGGAGATGCTTGCTCAGGCTGGATGATTGTTTGGAGATGGTCACCAGGGACTTTTCACAGAGCACTAATGGAAAAGAAATGAAGTGGAGATAAGCACACTTTCCTCAAGAAGTTTGCTAGGGTTGAATCACTAAACCAGCTGTGTTGGGAGCATAAACTCCATTTACCCCAGAGCAGAAGCGATTCGTTGATTTATCAGCTGACAGAATTAGCCTCCAATTGTTTGTCAGCTATCAAGGGAAATGTGCCCAAAATTCAGTGCCACCAGGAGGTTCAACATTTGAATTTTGTTAAAAATACCTTTCCCTGATTGCCATGAAATGTTGTACAGACATTCCTGATCCCTTGTGGATGTATTTTAATAATTGTAATAAAGCTAGCAATCCCTTGTCTTTCCATTTCACACATCTAGTTTGTCCAACAGCTTCATTTTACACCCAAATAGCTGCAAAACTAATAACATCCCCGTCAGCCTCAGCTGTGCTTTGTGTTTAGTGCTAATTAGCAGATGTTAGCATGCGACCACGGTAAGCAAATATGGTGAACATTGTAAACATTATGCTCAGGATGGAGTGCATAGACACAAACACACAGACTGCATACATGTTGACAAAAATGGCAAACTTTGTTCAGGCTCAGTTTTTCTGTTTTGGGTGTAAACACTGAAAGAAGAGAAGAAGAAAAAAAAAAACGCGGTTTCTTGACGACCCTGCTTCCCCTGCCTTTGTGAAAGATGCTCCTCCAGTCAGACTCTTTGCCACCTCTTGACTTCATTTTTTAGCCCTTTGTCAGAGAACAGGATCTTGCAGCGTAAAGGAGAAAAGGAACAGCAAGAGAAAGACAGAGTGGATGCAGGGAAAAGAGACGGATGAGAGGGGTTTATGTTCCTCCTGCTGTGAGTCAGAGAGCGATTTATCAAAAAGAAAAAGACGTGGAGAGTTCAACACCTTCTTGACCGTATACCACACACCCAAACATACACATTTTCTCTCTTCACACGAATCGACATCAGTTGCACAATGAGGAAACAAGTGTATCTGTCCCGTCAGTGAAAGCCACGTACCAAAGCACGCACGCTCAGTTTCTCTGCACCGTCGCCCCGACACCGACCGTCTCCTACTGATCTCTGTCCCTTTCCATCAATTACTCCATCTCACGCTTTCAACACCACCTCCATCCATCACGCCTTCCTCTCTTCTCTATCCACCCATCCTTTGTTTTGTCTCCATCGTTCTGTCTATCCTTCCATCCATCAGCGCTTACAGTGGTTGTGTTTTGACAAGGGCATGGCCATAGGTTAGCACATACATCATTACTGTCAGCCGCAGCCTTGAATGGCTCCATGATCTGATTTTTAGTCCCAAGTTTTGCAGGAGTTTGTTTGCAACTACTCATTATTCTATTGTGATTGTGTTGTTTGTTGACGATCTTGTATATATTTTTTTGATTTTTCTGTTAGCTTTATAAATGTATAAATTGTCAGAAAATAGTTTTAAACAATGCCCAAAGACAAAGGTTACGTCCCCACATTTTACAGTTTGCAGCTTCGTTGCAGCAACGTCCATATTTGAAGCATTGTCGTCCACCATTAGCTCATTGGTTCTGCTGACACTGAGCTTCAGGTGATTGTTGTTGCCTTGTGTGATGAAGTTTTCTATCAGTCCTCTGTACTCCTCTGGAAAAATAGTCTCTCACTGAAGACAGCATGTTTCTCACTGGACATTATTCACTGGAATCAAACATGTCAGTATAGTTAGAAGTGCCATTTCACCAACATATACCCAAAACTGCAACTTGGTTTGATGGAAGCAAAGGATCACAAGATTTTGGTTTGTACTAAAAATGTGACTTGAACTATTCAGCCTCTTTGTTTATCAGCTCTTTTTTATTCCCCCTCGCACATACCTACACACTCTTCCACTGACACATATATGGTTAGATGACGCACACAACGCACTTTCAAAAATGCATGCAAACGCAATACAATAGTAACACAATACTCCCTCAAAAAAGAAATAAATAAAAATCTTAACCACATCCAATTGATAAACCTTAATGTTCTCATTTATCATTTGGATTATTGTCAATATTTTCTGTTGCAACTATAACTAAATGGTGTCATTTGCAATCATCCAACATTAATGTAATCCTGAGCGGCTGCTGCTGCTGTGAAGAAATACATCTGATTTCATTTAACATCCCACATGAAAGCACACAAGGGTAATTGTCCTGTAATAAGTAAATGAAGGCTCCTTGTGGCTTTGGCAGGAGAATACAGGGAGGACGCTTGTCTACACCATTTTAAGATTGACAATTAATGTGATGACGATTCATAAATTTATCAAAATGCTCATCAGCGGGTCCTTAGAACAATCAGCAGTTATGAAATCTGATTGTTTTTCTTCTTCACCACTGCCTTGTGACACATTTGCCAGACTCCAAACTCACAAAACTCATTCAAAGTGCAAAGAGACAGAGAAGGAACTCAAGTAATTACCACCCTCTTCCTCTCGAGAGCTCTCTCTTCCTCGCTCTCTCCATCCCTCCTTCACGCCCCTTCCTCACCCCTGGTCTCCTCCTGCCCTCGCTCCACTCCTCACTCCCGCTCCTTCCTTCCCATCAACCATCTCACCCATCACCTCCTTAATCTCTCCCTCTCCCTCTCCCCTCATTTCCTCCGTCACCTTGGTGCCCCCGGCAGTTTTCTGAGGATGCTCTTTTTACACACACACTCACACACGCACACACGCACACACGCGCGCACACACACACAAACACACACACACACACACACACTTGCACCTGCAGCATTCATATGCAAACACACATTGTTCACTGTTATGCATGCATACGTGCAAACACAAAAAAGCCTGTATGTATAGATTTGTTTGCAAGAAAACACACATTTAAATGCACATACACGTACATGCACACACACACACACACACACACACACACACACAGACAAATAGGGTAATGGAGGATGATTAGGAGAGAGAGAGAGAGAGAGAGAGAGAAAGAGGAGGGAAGAGGTGAAGACATAACCTCATGACTCAAGTAACCACTCAGAGCACTACGTTCGTATGAACTACTCCGACCTTTCCACAAGAGCTTGATTGCCTCCTGGAGGAGCTTTGTGTGTGCGTGAGTGTGTGTGTGTGCATTTGCGTGTGTGTGTGTGTGTGTGTGTGTGTGTGTGTGTGTGTGTGTATGAGGGCAAAGGTGATGAAGAAAGGGAGAAAGACAGGGAGAGACAAGAGGTCGAGAGAGAAGTTGTCTTCCACCACATCCGCCTCTTCTCCTCCTCTCTACAGAGTACAGTGCTTAGCAGAAATCCTTGATGGAGGCCAATTCAACCTTTTACCTGAAGAGACCACTTGAAGAAAAATGCAGAAATTGATTAGAAATTAAGTTCTGTGTGTGCGTGTGAATGTAAGTGTGTGTTGTGTATGTGTGTGTTTGAAGTCACTGAGGTACAAGGTAGTGTGTGAGTTTGGTTGTGTGTTTCAGGACTGTCAAGTTCTCAGAGGAGCAAAGTTCAGACATAGAAAATCAAACACAATTCTGTTGTTGCAGTTAAACTTGTAATACCATTACAGAAAATACCTTCTTTTGCTTCAGTCAAATTCCCAGAGAGAGTTTTTCTTTATGACAGTATAGATTCAAATAAAGCAGCGTTTCCTAACCCACTCCCACAAAATGATGTAAATGGACAAGAGTGGGAAGCTATTGTCATGTTCAAGGTAGCCATTGGCTCCCATTCATTTCAGCACACTATGAAAGTCAGTTTGCCAAGAATGGAAGCTCGAGAATGAGAGAAATTTAAAACTTGTCTTTACTTTTTCTTCCGAACTTTCCAGCATCCAGTTTTCTGATTGTCTGCGTGGATAACATCATTTCTGTTCCAGTGGACTTCTTTCAGCAGACTAAAGGCAAAAGTGTTTAAAATGATTATTTTCTCATTGTAGAAAGGAGTCGGGCGCAGTACTCTTTCAAGTGGTTATAATGGTGCACGGTCTCTCCTCGAAGTTCACAGTGTTGGACTTGTTTTTAGCCACGAAAGATGAAGAATAATAAAAGGGAGAGGAATTCAAATTAAACCCAGAAGTCAAATTCAAAAAAGGGAAATGTTGGTATTTTTCAGACTGGACCCTATTTTTCCATGTTTTTGTGTCCGAGTGGCAAATGGAAACTGCAGTTTTTGAAGTTGGTCCAGTATTGAGCGAGAAACTGTTTGAGACATCAATTTGGAAAAAAACTTCCAGAGAAATGAAATGTTTTGCTTTACCTTTGGCTTGTCCGTTTGTCATTGCGTCAAGTCTTGCTGAAGGAGAAGTCTCGTTCTCATGAAGGAGTTGAGTTGTTGCAATGCGAGTTGGAGAAGAGTTTGTTGTGATGGAGGACAGAAAGTGCAGCTTAGTTTTATCGAAAAGCTTCTCAGTGTCATGGCTGAACATTTAGCTGACTTCAATTAGCAAGCTTGGAACAAGTCACATCTCGTGAGACTTCAGAACAAGACTTCAAATAGAAAGGTTTTCCTTCTCTGGATGATCCTTCCCATAATGTTGTCAGACACTTGAAAATTCACAGTTTGACCTGCATATTCAGGAAACCTTTAGAAACCGCCACTGCCTCCTTTTCGGTCTGTCGCTGTCAAACGAGCTTTCTTTTCAGTGTATGATCCATGAACAACCATTCAGAACTCCAGATTCACTTACGAGCATTCTGCTGTATCCCACCACTTTCCTGAGAACTCACATCCATCAATTTTTATCAAACTCCCAATGATGTGAGGATGTGCCGGCTCTCATGGCAGGTACTGTTCAGTTGCCAGGATAACGTGTTTCCAGGCCGCCGTAGCCTGGTTTCTAGGTATAGCTGAGTCCTGCAGTTACCAGGTTCCTCAAAAAGGGATTATTGATTTTTCCGTAATGTGGAAATGATGTTCCCTTTGGCCAATGACTCTGAGGTATTGAATGTCTGAGCATCCTTGAATGCACCAACATAGTTTACTCAAAAAACCAGGGGATCTGGGCAGATCCAGGCATCCATGTCAGAAAATAACTGTCAATCACAATCTGATCTTTTCTTTGTGGATTCTCCTGTTTTTGTCCTGCTCAGCCTGTTTGTGTCCTTTACAACAGGCGGGTATTTCACCGAAACGCTTCACTATATGCTGAAAATGCAGAGTGTGTGTGAGTGTGAGAGTCGGACAGCCATGTCTGCCTGTTGAAGTCATCTGAAATGACATGGGGCCTCAGACAGCACCATGATAGGCACGATGGGCAACCCTGGCTGAGCTCGCAGGCTGATGGGTTATCAACAAAAGAAGAAAGTAGTAAGGAGTAAAGAAATATCAAGCTAATAAGAATAAACCCTGGTGTACAAGTCTGCTAAATAATGAAGAATGGAGGAGAGAGGGGAAGATGCTGGAAATACAAACAGATAAGCAAGAACTGAGAAGCGCGGGAGAGGCAAGGTGACGAGAGAGGAGGCGAGGGAGGAGGATGGCAAGAGAGATAGAGGAGAGATGAGAGGAGCGATAGCACGATGGACGCCTGAAGGACGCGTGTACTTCGATAACAGATACCATCGGAGAAGATGCTATCGCCTCCCCTATCGCTCTGCAACACACACTGTTAATAGACAGCAAATAGAGCACTGGGTGTGTGTGCGCGTACAGTATGTGTGTTTCCTATATGCATGCATAGAAATACTTCCTTTCATGATGCTAGCACGTGCAGCTCATCTGTCAAGCCTCTTCTACTTCACCATTTCACTTTTTATTCACCCTACATCTGTCTTTTTCCTGCCGAACCCGCTTTCAAGCCATTATGTGGCTATTATATCACAAATGACTCATTCCAGAGAACAAGAGAATGAGCGAGAGAGGGAGAGGGACAGAATTATCTAATTGAATGAAATCATTTCTCCAAGTTGGCAAACTGGTTGAAGTGCTATTAAGTTGTTCACGGGCTCGCATTAGCTCTGTCTCTCTCTGAAAATTTTGCTGGTTGCGGGTAACAAAAGAAAATTGTCACCGGCTAGATGCGTTTGGGGGCTCGTCAGACCGTTTCACTCCGAGACGCACACACAGGCGCGTGCACGTACGTACGCACACACACTCAGGCGCATCCATCAGCCAATCATGTGGACAGATGGGTCATCAGCTCTCTAATTGTGTGATTGGCTAAAATCAGCGGCAGAGGATGCACCGGACGGTTGGATGACACATTAGGTTTCTTTCCATGTAAACAGCGAATTTGTGTGTGTGCACGTGTGTGTGTGAATCGAGGTGGGTTTGCATACATGATCCTGACTGGCTGAATGGCAAGAGGACATTTTCTACATGACTGACAAATAGACAAAGAAATATGAAGTGACAGAATATGTAGCAACAGCAAGAATTTAATGCTTTTTTTTTTCTTCCACCAGAGAGAAACATAAAGGAGTCGATAATAGACAGGCTGGCTCACTGACTTGTGTGTGTGCTCATGTTTTTGTCCTTGCAGAGATCTGGCCAAAACACATTAGAGCACATCTGTCCACTCCATACCCACTCCTCATCCTCCTCATCCCCATTCTGAAGAGCTCTCTATCTCTCCATCCATCCATCCATCCATCCATCCATCCATCCATCCATCCATCCATCCATCCATCCATCCATCCATCCATTCATCCATCCATCCATCCAAAAAATGTCTTCAATGAATTAATCTGTGCAAATTGGCTTTATATTTTAAACAGCATGTGATGTCACATGATGACTTGTCTGCTTTTCCTCTCCCTCTCTTGCTTTTTTCTTTTCTGACTGATGCCACAGGCTGATTTCAGCATGGGCAGGGGTGAAACGTGCTTGTGTGTGTGCTTCTTTTGTGGTTTAACTGTAATTAGGTGTGTGTTCTGTACAGTGTATGTAGGTACATGGCACAGGCTGTCCCGCTCCATTTGATGGTTCAAATCATGTCGATAATCCAACTTCTTTCTCTCCTAATATCAGTCTGCTGACCTCACTGCATTAGGTGATTTTAGGTGAGGTAACATGAGGCCAGGGTTAACTGTGACTACAATGTCAGCGGCCTGAATGAGTGCAGCTAATGGCTGTACGCTGTGTCATGTGATCGCTCACGTACGGACAATACCTGATCCTTCTGAGGAAGGTTGGTATCAGCTCCAGTATGATCTGCCAGATGAGATGTGTGTGTTTGAATATACAGCATACTGTATATGTAAGTATAGATTTTATGTCATTTCAAGCAGGTAAAGTATGAAAATCTTGTAACCTGAGAAACAGTTAAACAAACCGGTGAATCGTCATGTTGAGCTCCTGTGAAAATATCAAGGTGTGTTCAGGTGTGTGTGTTTCTAGATCCATTTGGAGGTGTGTGTATGCATGCACATGTGGCCCCGTTGTTCCGACGAGTCACAATGTAGTGTGTGTGTGGCCTCTTGCCTGGCTCACACACTCCTACGCTGTTGATCCAAGAACACACATACACACGCACGCACACATACACACGCACGCACACATACACACGCACGCACACATACACACGCGCGGATGCACATACAAAAAGCTCTTCCTTGAGTTTATTGATTTGTCTCTCACTGAAGATTCTCATCTCTAATAAGTGCCATTTACTGGAGGGATTATTTTGTTATGGAGTTGATAGCTAACACACTTGCTCATGAAATGAAGCTGTGTATGTATATGTAACTGTGTGGGTGAGTGTGCAAAAATGTGTGTCTCTCCATGTCTAATCATTGTCGTACTTTCTGGTTTTTCCACTAATTCCTCTCTTAGCCCACTCTTACTCTGCCTCATTGTGTCTTTATTTCAGATGTTTAATTTATATGCTGTTACGTCTAATTCAGTGTGTTTCTGTCTATCTTTCTATCTTTCTCGCTCCCCGCGCCGCCTCGTAATTAAAGTGCACTGATATATAATTACTGTGCATATTTACCTCAAGTTCCATCTCGGTGAATGGGAGGCCTCTCCCCCTCTTTTGTGGCTCTGCATTATCAAATGTTATTATTTGCATCCCGTTCAGCTTCTCAGCCATCCACTCATTAAGTCCGCGGCTTTGAGAAAATTAACGACCTCATATGCAAATTGAAAAAGGAAAAAATAGGCTTGCCACTAAAGCATGGGCCGTATGTCAGAGTGTGGCATTGCGTGTAATCAGAACTGTGTGTGTGTCATAACATCTTCATTTTCCCTCCTTGCCCCACATTAACACACTGTTAATACACTTTTTGCTTGCACCCATGGCATTGTTCAAGGAAACTTCATCTTCATTTCAAATTCACAGTTGGAAGCAGTCAATATCCCTTAAAGAATTGCACTGGAAGATAAATAGAAAGGTGCTGACCTTGGTTGGGTCCTAAACAGACATAGCTGTGCCTTTATGCAAATTGTTGCAGCCTAATCAAAAGTCACCAATAGAAGAGAGAAAACTAATTAACTTTTTTTTTTTTTTTAATCCTCACTGCTGATTCCATCAAAGGAAGATGTCCAACTTTAAATAGTTGGATCCAGATTTTTTATGATGTTTCTTTACAAATTACTTAATTGCTCTTCGATCACTTTGAAAGAAACTCGTATTTGGACGGAGGTCACCTTTTATTGGAGTCTCCTGATTCAGCAAGAGACGGGAAAATTGTGAGTGAAGAGTGAACCAAAAAACCCAAAACAAGAGTTTTTATTTGTGCTCCTCTCTATTTGTTTTGTTTTTAAGTTTGGTGCCACCCTGAAAAAAAAGATAATTGATTTTTCCCCTTGACATTTGAAAACCTCTCATGGTTTAAAATACAAAATACTTATAAATAAAACTGAGGACAGAGGTGACTTCTTGATTCTCGTTAAAATTCTCCCATCATGTTTGCCAACAATCTGAGCACTTCCAACACACTCTGTTATTTACCGTCTTTCTTTTGACACATTTGATGTTGCAAAAACTTCATGCACGCCTGAGGTTCAACGAGCTAACGACACAGTGACTGGCAAAAGTCCAATGTGAAAGCCAGTTACTGTAGCTTTGCTAATGTCAGCACTGCTGGCTCAGTCACCAGCGGGAGAACATATAAACTGCGCATTTCTTCTAGCTTTTTACAGCTTTGACCATTGTCAAAGCAAACACCAGGAATATATGCAAAAATGAACTATGGTTACGCTTTAATGTCAAGGTTTGCACAGGATTGAAAGGCTGCTGCAGTTTTGTTCAGAGAATTCTCAATGAGAACATGTGCAAATCCTAAATTGCTGGCTTTCTGCATAGATATGGAAATAAACACGTGTCCTCATAGCGTCAACGTTGTACTTGATGCTTCATGTTCATCAGTTATGCCTCAAAGAGATCATAGAGTGTTGGTCTTTTGTCCTCCTCTGAGACTTGAATTTGGTTTGCAGCATATTTCAGAGAAATGTTTACGATCATTCTCAAGACATTCCTTGGCATTTTTATCTTGGAGTACTCATCTGGATGGTTGAATCGAATTTTTGGCCAAAATTAGGGTTGGGTACTGTTCACATTTGAACCGATAGTGCTACATCTCCCCTGCCAAACCTGTCCCTGAAATCTCCAGCTGTCACTGTGTCTCGCAAGAAGCTGCCATGTTGTAACCGCTGTGCTTACATACTGTAATATTTCACTGAAAACACTGTGCCGTTATCATATTCCTGGTTTCATATGAAGGTGTGGGACATACTAAGTCTTGTGATCTGGTGAATGTAGCTACCTCGCAAGGCAAGTGTTGCCCTGGCCAGCTTTGCTTTTTGCATTTTACGTATGGCAGCGAGTGTTGCCTGTGCGAGTTTTGAAAAGTGGCACTTGTGACGGCTTTGGCTCGCTCTGTCCCTGACTCACTGTGACTTGAACAAACTGCAAAGGTGATGTCGTCTGGCTCTTCCTCTTTCTCTCTGTACTTTAAATTCCTCTCTCACCCAGATTCAGTCGGCACCCTGAAAAGTACAGAGTTCATGCTTTGAGAGAGAAAATGTCATTCTTCACTCTCCTATTTTCAAGCATTATGAATGTGGGCCAAAATGTCACTTTTATCGTATCCTATTAATACTTGACACTGTATCCAGAACATGACAATACCTCTTGAGGTCAGTCAGATATAAATGTTGAAAGCACAACAGAGAGCTGTTGCACTGTTGTACAGTGTATTGTGGCAGAAAATACCAGTGCTTAGATCAGCTGTTAGACACTCAGATAAAAGCTCGTTATGACAGAGCTGTCGTCATTACATGATGGAATCTTACACTATTCAGTCTTTTTGAAGTAATGATCTCGTCTATAGAGTTACATTTTGAATATTGGCATTGACCTGATGAGATTCTTTTTGCTGAATGCGTGAAGTCATGCTGGCTGTGTGTCCCTCCCTCAGTGTCTTCCCTCTCTGCTCTACGCCATCTGCACTGGACGAACCCCAAGTCACACTTTTATGAAAGGCAAACCTGTGCGTGTGCATGTGAATGCAATAGTGGTTCAAAGTCATAATTAACATCACTTACATTAGCAATAAGTGGACTTAAGACGTGACAGAAGCTTAAATAATGACCCCAATAAAACAATATCACAACAATTAAGCTGATTGGAAGGAATGATGACAAGAACTACACAAATACAAAAAGCTGTTGTAATAAACAGGATTTATGCCTGAAGTAAAAAATGTCATCATGCGTTTGGTCACTGCATGAGCACATTTTTATAGATTTTTAAAATGTGCACATCTTAAGTTTGATCAAGGGAAAATTTTTTCAAGCTAAGTTTAAGGAAAGCTATTGGCCTTAGCTTAACAAAAAAACATTCTTGATGGTACCCTGACGGTACAGCCTCATTATGCAGAATGGTTGAATATGAAAGAGACGTGGCTTTTTGGTTTGAAATGATTCACTAAATGTAAGTGTGATATATCTTCAGCGGCACTGGAACACGCAGATGCAGAATATGCATGAAAACTAACTTTGAAGGGGAAATTTAAGGGGTACATTGAGGTTGAAGAGGTTTAAGTGCGTAGGTACTGCTGTCTCGGGGCCAGTACGTGGTGACTTGCTGCTCTCGACCCTGCACCACATCTGACACACACAAGTACAGACAACTCTTGACCCTGCTAAGAACTGAAGCAAGCCTGTGTTTTGTCGGCCAGTCGGGCAGGTTCACTAGAGCGGCTTGGTGAAGACACCGGGAAAAGGTAGCAGTGAGGCATAAAAAGTAAGCAGAAGAGCAAGCGGAAGACAGGAGAGCAAAGGACAAACATGGTTGAGTAGTGAGTGGCAAAATTGCAATGTAATGGAAGACAGCGAGAGAATGAAAAGCTCCACAAATGAATACATACTCCAAGGAAGCAGGAGCACGGTGAGTGTTTAGCTTGTTTGGGAAAGGCACAGACAGACGGGCAGACAGCATACATCTCCATACTGATTATGCAGCATCTATTGTCCGATGGCTTGGTAATTATTGCAATGCACAGTGCTCTGCTCTTCAAAAACCATTATGAAGCTTAGATAAGAAGTCTGACCTCTTTCTGTCTGGCAGAGTTGTTGGTTCTTACAATGGGAGGGGGCAGTGAGGGGATGGGGAGGGGGAGGCAGCACAGGAGAGAGGAGAGGGGCCGATCTTATGTGGCTTCACAGAAATGAAGGAGGGAAGGTCAAAGAAGAAAGGACAGAGATGATGTACAATTTAGCGAAATAGAGTCTTGATTAAAAAACTATGCGAGAAATGAGGGGGAAGCTGCAAGAAAGATGTTCTTAATAGAGGGAAGGAAAGCCTTTGAATAAACCCAAATCCATCCGTTCATTACCATTTGTGCTTGTGCTCAAAGGGCCGCTCAGCCCACTATTTCTAATGATTATAGTGCTTATGATGGATTCTCCCAGGCTGCTGCATTCAAGCACTGGTGGGAACCTCTGACATCACAATTTAGTTTTTGGATTGTTTGCTTTTTTTAAGGAGGCATCATTAAGATTTGATTAATTTGGTGACACCTCTGGTTGCTGATGCAGCCTTAGACTGCGCGGTGCTGCCAAACTCCCAGCTTAACAATAAGTGGACAAAGAGGTGAGACGGGTCCGATGAAGCCTGGTTGCCATGCCCATAGCCATTAGAATGCTTTTAATGTGAAGCAGCAGCTGTAGGAAATGTTTACATTAGCAGGAGCTTTGTGAGAATCATCCGCAAAGCTGTTATCAGTGAGATAAAAGTACACACAGTACCACTGCATTACATGAATGGATTGTTTCTTGTGGATCCTTATGTGTAAATGCAGCACAGGAAAGGTGGACCACGCCAACAGCAGTAACACCTACTATATACGTAAAGGTAATTGCAGAAGGTAAATACGTTGAATGGCTGCTCCTGAAACAGGCTTTGAATTCATGGAAATCTAAAGGATTAGAATGTATCATTGAATTTGTCTTTCTTTTATAGTACTATGAATAATGTGGCACTTTCAAGACTGCAATTAGATATATTGAATATCGCATGAGGAGTCTTTGTAATGCATGAGAGAATCGGTGAAGTTGGAATGTTTAAGTGTAAATTAAGTGTAATTCAAACAATGGCTGCTCTGCTAATCCCTTTCATACATACAAATATTTCCTCATCAGAGCACCACTCAGGAGCCCCTACACCTCAAAACCAAATGGCTTCACAGTACAATTAATTGGATTATTCCACTAATGCATCCATTTGATGTATCAGTTTTACCCCCTCACATAATAATAGCATGTTTAAAGGGGTAGGGCTGTTGAAGGGGTGGTGTCTGTTTGCTGTTCATTTATGATAATTAGCTTTTGTCCGTCCTGTGCACCATCTTAATTAGAACTATGCAAAATGAAACGTATCTCTTTATTCAAGGCAATGCACTTTCTGTATAAACTTTGAGATCACAGCAACATGCACATTTCCTGTTTGTTGGACTTTTGCTCCTCAGACCTCGTCTTCATGCTGTCAGAACTGCTTCTTGCCATTAAATGAAAAAACATGTTCTAGATACAGTATACCTTCCTGAGCTTGATATCAACTGATAAACTAGTCCAGTGTCATCAGATTCAGTGCACAAATCTTGAAACTCTCTTATTGTACAGTGTTTTAAATGTATTGTCTCTTTGAATATGAACTAACTGGGTAATCCCTCTCACATAGACACCCAATACAAACACACAGACACTCCATAAAGCAGTCCATTTAGACTAATGTCACTACTACATATTGTTCTCTCCCAAGGCTAATGCAGTGTGTGTGTATGAGAGAGGCACAGAGGGGAGGGGGGATAATAGTATTGTTGGTAATGGATGTGAAGGGCCTGAAATTGGATGTTATTAGGACTACAAAGCTTTACGACATACTTTACATGGACACAATGGAGTGGAAAGATGGGGCAGTGGGAGTTTGGGGGTGGAAGTGCACAAGATTTTAAAATCAGGGTGAGATTTCTTCTTTTTTTTCCCAGAGGGTCACTTGAAGAATACTCAAACTGAAAAGTAAAATGTTCCTGTGACTTTTTGTAACACCCTTAAACATGAATGAAGTCTCAGCATTAGTCATTGTGACAGCTTTTCCTCACTAAATGAAATAAAAGTCAGGCTCAAATCTCTTACTCCAAACATGTTGTATCTTGTGGCTGCATTCTCAGAAATGTTAAAATTTCTTGCTGAGATTTAGATCATGTCTGTCTACTCAAAATAAGGCTCCTGCCAGTTAGCTTAGCTTACCTAGCATTGACCAAAGGCACAAAATCCTCCTGCCAACTTCTGTAAAGCTCACTAATTAACACACTGTATTGCATCTGTTTAATCTAAAGCAAAGTGTGACAGGAAGTGTTTTTGTGGAGAGTGATGGGGGCTCTATTTCTGGTCACAGCAACTTCCTGGAGTCTTGTTGTCACTTGTGGAGGCTCCAGGAAGTCACTGCTGCTGACAGACATCCTCCCCTGTCAAACTACAAATAGACGTTTTTATATGCTAATTAGCAAGGTTTAGAGGTGATGCTAGGTGGATTTTATTACCCTCTGAAGCAGCCAGTTTCAAAAGAGAGGAGGCTTTTTTTCCCCCTTTTTTTGTGCTAAGCTAAGCTACCCGGCTGCTGGCTGTAGCCTCATATTGAACTGGTGGATGCGAGAAAGCCAACAAGCAGACATCACAAAATGGCGAGCTATTCCTTTAAATTTGCAAACAGGAATAGGCAAAAATAGGTAAAGGTAAAAAAAAAATCAAATGAAGGCTGTAAATGTTGATGCATATGTCAGATATTTTGCCTATAGTTGTAATTTGGACAAAGAATGATTTGCCTCTTCAAGTCCACCTACTTTACACATGGCTAGCATAGCTAACACAAGCGTGGGATATATGAGCATTCTGCTTGCATAGCAAAGGCATGCACGGTGCCTCCCATGAGCTCAGTCTAACATTATCACAACTATTTCTCAAAGAGGACTCAAACACCACGTGGGGCCACATGGAGGAATGTGAGCTTTTCATTTAGAATATATAAAGTTGGTTTGATCGAAATCTTGTTACTCTACTGCTAAAAGGAAAATGCAGAAAAAAAGGAACGAAAAAAAAACAGGGATCAACATAAAGGATGAGCCAGCGATGATTTGAAAGATGTGAAAAAGAAAGTAGGAAGGTCAGAGTGATGAGAGGGGAGGATTGAGGGAGGCAAGTAATCAAACAGCAGGGGAAAGACAAGAAGATGCTAACAAAAGAGAGGGAAGGGTGGAGGGGAAATGGGAACAGACAAGAGAAATAAGTGAACACACAGCCGAGAAGGTGACAGAGGTAGGAGGAGAATAAAACAGAGACAAAGTTCTGTTAAAAAGATTTGAATAAACTGGAAGGCACACACTACTTATAATACCTCTTCAGATCAGGGCACGGTCACTCCTTTGGAATACATGAATAGTAATTGATTGGAGCAAGAACAGTACATAATGGCCAGTGTGGCTCCTTCACCACCCACTAATCCACCGAGGAGGGCATGAGTGCCCTATACGTAGGTGTGTGTTTTTTGTGTCTTAAGTATCAGTCTCTAGTCTGTTAGCGGAGTGAATAGAAGTTGTTTGACAGGCAGATATTAGGCCGTCATGGCCAACATGAATAAAAGAGACTCAGATAGCAAGAAATATAAAACAGTCATTAATGTACGCACCCCGCTCTCCTCTGGAGGAGACAAAGACACACATGTGTTCATACTGGCACGCTTATAGCCAAAGGCACAGACTGACAGACAGACACACACTGAGGCCAGAGGTGACCAGAGCATCTTTTCCATCAACTGCAAAAGGATAATAGCAAGGACTGAAAAGATTGTAAATTATAGGAGACCAAAATTAATCTATAAGACATACACACACATACAATCAGTTCACATACACACAGAAGGATGCCTCTTTTGAGTTTGTAAAGCAGAAAAAAAGACCTGAACTGAATGAGTGTATGGAAGGAAGACCAAGAATGAGCTGGCACACGGCAGTATGTTGGTTGCAGGATGTCGCATGAACCAACAGAAATCTGAATAGAGATGCAGATTGTGTGTTGATAAGCAACTGAATTGATGATTTTCTGTTTCCCTGCTGTTTGCAGGCAATGTTAGCTGCAAAGTTTTCAGCAGTCAAGTTAATTATTATTACTTTTCATATCTTTATATCATTGTGGTGGGTAACACAGCTTGCTAACAAGGCTAATTTGGTTGCATTCATAATGAATAATAGGAAAGGATTCTGAACCTACCATACCGGATTTATTGGCCACTCTTGGCAGCAGAAACAAGCTGTGAACACAACATTGACTTTTTATCACCTTATAAAGCTGATATGTGAGCAAACAGTTGCTTATTTAGACATCTAGCAGACACAGAGCAGCATAACTGATGAATGGAGGTCCACTATTCACTCTCCTTTGAGCTCCGTTTTCCTCTCCAAAACAGTGAAGTTGCGGGCCGTAAAACATTGAATAAAAGTTAAAGTGATGCACTTTTGAAGTAATATTTCATTGCATACCATGCTTCTCCTGGAAGCAGCAGAGCATGCTATCATCATTGTTACTCTTTAATATGTCTTGAGGCGGTCACCTGTCACTGCACACCGATGGCAGCAGTCTGCTAAATGATGCATGCTGGGAACGGTGACCAGCAACGTGCAGGAGAGCAACAGTTTTGTTTTCCATTCCTCCATGGGAATCAATGTTCTGAGTGATTGTGAATAAAACAGCAGGCGAATTCTTCATGTTAGGAATCTATGTGTGTGCACAATAATACATGGAATGTTTTATTATTGTGAGTGATATTTTGCTGACCTTCTCCTCATATGTAATATGCACCGCGTGGGTTCGAGTAGTGGCCAGTGTTGGACACAAATGAGGCAGAGGAGGAAGAGAAGGTGAAGATAAAGTAGCTCTGGATACAGGTGGAAAAAGAGGAAGAGGACATAGCAGAGTTGGACAAAAAGGACTATAATAGATGGAAGACAAAGTGATTCATATTTGTGACTGTTTAGGCACAACCAAAGGATATGAAAACACCAGCTCATGTCGCTCTGCATGTGTGTGCAAGGTAAAACCTTTGAAAAAAACTCTCTCCCTTGACATTGCAAAGGCAGAAAACTGGAAACTAGCACACTGAAAGTTTGGATTCTCGATGTTGGCACTGATTTAAAAAAAACAGATACTACTAATCTACAAGATAAATTTAATTTATAATTAGGGCTCTGCCTATATGTGTGTATTAAGGAGGTGTTTGTGAATTGGATGTATTATCATAATAGGAGCGCTGTGTGTCCCTTCAGGAGGCCTGCACTCCCCTCACAAGGCTCTCTTCCAAACCTAGAGGCTACACCTGAGGAGTGAGAACTGTGTGTGCATGCATGCATGCATGTGTGTGTGTGTGCAGGTGTAGATGTTTACTGTCCATTTCCATACTGGGGACAGTCCAACTGGCAGAGTAAAGATGGCACCCTCAGTAAGACTACCATCCACACACGTGCACATACATCCAGAGTGTGTATCAGAAGGAATCATGTTGTGAAGTGCCATACAGTAACTGGCAGCACAGGGGCATTTTTAGAGGTTTTATGGGAGAAAAAAAATCTACCTTCAGATGTTTTTGTGTTGGTACAGTTTACTTTAACAGGTAGAAACATGCCCTGACTCTGATGGGCTCATGATAATGCCTCTGATAATGATAGTTTACATTGCAGAAATATTTTTGTCCAAAAATGTCCCAAAACAATGCAGCTAGAAATGCCAAAAAAAAGCACCGTTTTAAGCTTTGTGACATATTTGAGATTATCTAATGGGTTTTTAAAGGATCTGCCTAAGACAGATTCTTCTTTAAAAGCAGCACTTCAAATGATGCCTCAAATGATCAGACAGCTGTGGTGCTTGCTTGATGTCAGAATATTGAGAACAGATACTGAAACAATAGAATTGTCAATGAAAAATGATCTTTCATGACCATGTCCTCCTCAAATGCTCATTCTGCAGTTCCATTCATACATTCAACTTGGACCCCTGTGCTCACATTTGGGCTGCATCTAATTTTAGGAATCTAGGAATTGAACTTCATCTGACTCTGAATTATTCCATTCCTGAAAATCCCCACAGAGAAGTAGACTTTGAGTCACACAAAATTTTTTCAAAAAGTGCTTTCTTGAGACTTAAAACTAACATTGCTCTGGTAGTCAATTTGTGCAAATCAAACCTGTTTTTTGGCTGATAATCTATCCTGCAGTGAGTCTAGCAGCATACAGTGCAGGTGCTTGGAAACACTTTGGCAGCACATAAACATACAGCACATCATCCAACAGAGACGCACACTGTAAAATGTATTTCCCTGAATCAAAACGGGAGGCTGTTTAACAGACGGGCAATTATGGCAGGAAGCCTTTTATTTCATCTGCACATCAGAACTGAAACTCTACAGATTTGTGGATGGTAATAGTAATCCAAACCGTATGGGAGTAGGTCCACTTACATGTATAGATGCACACTGTTTTCCAATTAAACTGACAGTACTGAATGATACAGTTATATTTATCCATTGTTTTGTGGACTATCCTTATCAGTACAAACAAGTGAGGTCTTATTCTCATGAAAGTGGATTTCATTGGGTATAGTATAGTGCATAGTAGGGGCCCTTGTCAAACAATCATTTATAACTGGATTGTATTGTTATTGTTTATGGGCTTTTAAAGGAAACTAATTAAAAAATACAAATTTCACATTAGCTTTCCATCCAATTTTTATTTCATCTTCACTGTAGCACAGACATTTTACTTCCTGAACCTGTTTTGTACATTTTCCAGGAACTTTTAAATTTATACTTGCAAGAGCAGATTTCCTGGCCACTCGCAGGCAGCAGAAACAGGTTTGTCCATGCCCTCCAGAACGACATGAAGAAATGTCGTCTGTTCTGACAGCTATCGACTTGGTTCAGTTGGAGAAAGATCGAGGACTGGCTTAGGACATCTCCATTGTCAGGTCACAACAATGAACACATGGTTAAGGTTGTGAGATGCTGTCATCTATTTTGGAGGATAACTTCCTGTGAACACAACACTGAAACATCACCTGTTAACTCATTTGATTGATTGTTATGTAAAATGTTGATTATCGCCCCTTTACCTTCTGACGAGGGACGATTTCTTTATGTTGGCTGTCAGACATGAGGTTTCGAACCATGCTATTATGGACTGTGAGTGCTGCAACAGCGGGGTACAAAGTAATGACATAGATCAACCAGATACATATATATCTGCATCATCTGCATATATCTAAATACCTGCTCCATGGCATAATTCTGTGAAGTCATTTACGGTGCATGTAAACCGTTGAAATAATTATCTGTTAAATCATGAAAACAGCACTTATTTGTTGGATTCTGGTCTTTTTTTTAACCTGGAAAATAACCTTAAAAATCGACCATCTATGACAAAGTAGCAAACCAGAGTGAACAGTAGAGCTTGAATGACTGTTACTGGGAAAGAAATTGGAGTTATAACCTACAGAAAAAGATATTCTGATACTATGTAGTGACCATCAATTGTCCCTTTTACACATACAACTCCACATTAAGCCCTTTTAGTGTGCGTACCCTCCAAAACACTGCCCTCTTCACCACACCACACACACATACTGTATATCTGTCCATCGGTGAATAAGGGCATATCTGAAGTGGACTGCGGGGTACTTAAGGCTATCTGCAGCTAATTCAAGATATGTGAAATTGAAGGGAGATATGGCATGAGTGGAGAGAGGGAGGGCAGGGCGAGAATGAAAGAGAGAGCGAAAGAGAAAAAACACAAGGAAAGAGAGAAAGGAGGATGAGAGATAGAGATGGAAAAAACAGAGAGAAAGGGACATCTTGGAAAAGCTTTCAGATAAATGTAGAAATGATAAATAGAACCACACAAGGACAGAAAATGTATATATGGTGTGGGCAGGGACGTGTGTGTTTCAGGTGGTTATATATGTGTGTGTAGTTGTTTGTATGTGTGTGTGTGTGTGTGTGTGTGTGTGTGTGTGTGTGTGTGTGTGTGTGTGTGTGTGTGTGTGTGTGTATGTGTGAGTGACTTTGAGGTGCAGTCCTTGGCACACAGATGCCCCACCATTATCTGCCTGTCTTCGTCCGCTCAACCTACTCTGCCTCGGGCAACTGTCTACTTTAAAGAGCTGTCCAACGGACACACACACACACACACACACACACACACACACACACACACACACACACACACACACACACACACGCACAGGCTCCAGTGGGGCAGGGTGGTTTGGCATGGAAGCGTTTGGCTAACAGCTTGCTAGAGTAAGGTGACATTTCTCTGTATGCAGAGCAGTGTGTGAGTTTTGTGTGTCGATAACTAGCAAGTGCACTTCTGGACGTGTCTATGCATGTGTGTGTATTTTTGCGTCTAGATTTACTAGACACTGCAAGGGTCCGTGTTTCTATGGAAGTATATTGATGATAAAAGATTTGAGAGATCATAAAATACATTGAGTGCTGCTCAGTCTGTAAGTCAAGCTGTGACAGGACAAACCAAGGGCCGTGTCTTCTTTAACGTTAAAGTCTGAGTCTTTATAAAGATGGACAACAAGACAGTTCATCAGAATTGAAGACAAAGCATCTCCGTTGCCCCCTGGTGGCTGGCTGCAGTATGGCTCATAAATCCCACCCCCTCAATGTTAGTGGATGGGCCAAACTAAGAAAATCAAAACACGCATCAAAAAAAATTCCCAGCTTGGGTTTTTGTCATTTTAGGTCGTTTTTCTGAAAAGTTTGGCTGAATTTTTTGATGCTGTAAAAAAGGATATAATGTCATAATTGACACCTCACCCTAACCCATCACTCAAAGATACACGGCCATTATGATATCTAGATAGCAGCTACTTTCAAATTAATTTGATCATGTCCCAGCAAATTGAATGTGCATTTTTATTTTCATTATTTCGTGTTGACACAGACACCAAATGCTAGCCTTTGTCTCTGTCCGTCCCAGCTTTTATTTTGAAAGCAAAAGGAAGTGTATCAGGATGACCCTTCACTTCCAGGTCAGATTGAACAGGTGAGGCTCTGCTGCCAAAGACTGCCCAAAGTGAGCAGCTGTGATCATTACGAGCTCCATCGCTGCCTCAGATCATCTGTTACACTCAGCAATTCTGTCCTCCCTCACGCACAAACCAAATTCGGCTCTTCCTAATCCACGACTGTGCACTCTCAAATGTTGTGTGTAAATAGACCTCCATATGTTTCTGTAACATCTGCACAGTGCACGTTTGTGTGTATGTGTGTGTGACAACATTCCCTGGACCAGACACCTTTTGACTTTGCTCAGCGTTCAGCAGCTGCCTGGAGCCGTAGTTATGGGCAAGGAGGCACACAGGAAAGAGGAACTGTTCTAATCACATGGACAACTCTGTGTGTGTGTGTGTGTGTGTGTGTGTGTGTGTGGGTGTGTGTGTTTGGTCTGTGTAAGGGTCAACACAAAGAGTATTTCACTCATTTGTCTCTCATACCTGGATTTCTTCATCAGAACATTGAAATTGACTATGAACTGAAATGTTAAACAGACTAAATTCCTCACAAAGAGCTGGCAGCCGTTGACATCAAACTCAAAATTCGGATTAAAAAAAAGAAATGGTATCTTTGTAATATCTGCTATTTTGACCCTTTTGCATTGTTGTGTCATTTAGGGGTTATGGTTTTTAAAATGATTACTAACCTTTTAACTTCCAAGAAATAGTCCTTGATAAACTCGCCTTTATGACTGTGAATAAACGTGTGCGTGACTTCGATGGTAGACACCTTCATTATTTGTAATCTGACCTTGCAGACGTTTCATAATGCTGTACGTATGAACCTGTCAGCTTTGTTCACTTTCCCCTCCGCAGTGTGAATGTGTTCTTTATAGTGAGGCGTATTCGCACTGGCCTTCCATCTCTGATTTCAGTGGATGGAAATACAAACGTAGCATGAAACGTGTTGCTTCCACTGTGCTGACTTTGTTTTGGTGGGACCTCACCAGGACTGTGAGCCAACCGATATTTCTCAATAGCAGACTCTCCAACCACACGGTGTGTTTGCATGCATTTAAGGCACAGTATGTTATTTCTTCTGCTTTGGGTCTTTCAATCACCACCATCGCTGATTAAAACCTGACGTGACTGAGGCAGAGATGTTCATGGACGAGGTCATGTATTCAAGTTTTCTTCATGTTAGGTGCAGTCACGTTCGCCAACTTCCTTCCTTCCTTATCTGGTGCGTCGCTGTTGACTGGCAGCCAAATGAAACGTGCCGTTACCTTGTACAAAATTATGGATTTGTATGTGCTTGAGCATTTGAGCAGATTTCTCGTGTGCACGTAAATGTACCGAAACCTTTGGAACCTGGAAAACACCTGATGGATGTCCATGATGACCATCATCATTTGTTTTTCCTTTCAAATGTGCTGAAGCTCACGGCGAAGTGTAAACGCTGAAGAGCAGAGGAGTGTGATCCAGATATTGCAGATCAGACAATGTCGAATTTCACTGTGTGTGTGCGTGTGTCCCTATCGACCAATCACCAGTACACCTTGAAGACGCAGCAGATAAGGGAGGAGATAGTCTCACCTTGAGACACACACTGTATCTAAACGTAATATAGCACACAAGCACATTCACACTACCACGTTCCTCTTTGACCTGAAGCTTTTTACAAGGTTTTTTTTTTTTTTTTCTTTTTTCTAATAACCTCAGTGTGACAAAAAGGCTGTTACTTTGTGGCTGGTGCGCTGAATAGATTAATTAGAAAACACAAAGAGAGCTCAACCTCTGGCTCCTCTCCAGTTTCTCATCATTGATGAAAGGCGCGCAGGTTGACTTCACCATTCGTAGACTGCAGGTACCAGTGGGGAATCAGAGGCGCTTCCCACGTGACCACTGGTGCTGAGACAAGGCGAATAAAGAATTAGACACCCTTATAGACACCAGATTAACAGGTTTGTGACAGGATGACACAGTTTAACTGCACAGGCATCCACATGTTTACTGATAACAAACAGATAAATGGATGTGAATATTCAAATCACTTAGACTGAGTCACCAGCCATATAAAGGTATAATTGAGCTCTGAGAGTGCATCAGTGGAAACACTATTTTGTTCCAGTGGTTCTTTTTTTCTTACAACGACTTCGTACAACACCCTGCACTCTATAGTAGGAAGTTAAGCACTTGGAGAGGTCTGTTCAAGGGTGAGAGGCCTTTAAACTTCTTGCATTTGAATGGAAAAGCAGGACCGGCAGCATTCACACCAGGGTCTGGAGGCAAGCTTTTGCCGCACAAAGCTCAAGGTGAAAAAGTGGAAAATAGTTTTTGAGGAGGTGCCGCAAAGATCACCGATCAAACCGAAACAAGCAACCAGTGAGAGGGCAAATCTGGACTGTGTGCCCTCTGCTTTTTTATTACGTTGTGCTTCAGTTCGTTTCTTATCATCGCCTGTGCGCCTGATGTATCTGAAGCAAGACGGCTGAAAAAAGAGAGCTGCAGGTCAGAGTCCCTGATTCCCATGCCTGCACGTCAGCGCTAAAACACGCCTATTTAGCCTGATTATTTGTTTTTATTTGGTATAATAATTATTATGTCTCTGTGTGTAAATGCTGTAATAGTTTGTGTGTTTTTGCATAGATCTGTGTGTGCATGTGTGTGACTGTGTGTGTGTGTGTGTGTGCGCGCAGTGCTTATGCGAGCTCTCAGCTGCTAAGTGGACGACAGCGTCTGGCAGTGTGCCCGGTCTATTCCCTCTGGAGGGGAAAAGCACGTCTTAAGACTGAGAGAAGGAGGAGCGCTCTGTCAATGTTTGGTTTCTGCTGAGTGTGTGTGTGTTTGTCTGAGTGTGTGTGTGTGTGTGTGTGTGTGTGTGTGTGTGTATGTGTGTGTGTGTGTGTTTGTCTGCGTGTGCATGTTGTCTTGCGATATGAGGCGGACAGATGCCAGTTCTTGTCTGGCACGTTTAACAAACGTTCCAACAAAATATCACCTGCTTTATTTTTGTCCGTTATTCACCGACTCCCCATGCCTAATTGTTGCTAATTGTTGGCTGTAGATGATGTTTCATTCATCAGAACATGCTGGCGTTAATACTCACAATGAAGAAAAACTACTGAATTTAGAGCGCATGATTTATTCCCACTGTGGCTGCAGGGCATTCCAATGCTTGTCACAGTCACAATCAGGTTTATTTTTTAAGTTTCCACAGACCGGGACTTTGCTTTTGTGCCATTTTGGTATGAAAATAGACCTAGCTGTACATCAGGGTGATTAAAACTGAAGCTTAAAGAGGCCTTGTGTCAATCCACCCAAGTAGTCACCAACCTCATTAGTAGTATTAGATACCAACTCTCATACTGTACACAGCAAGGAGCACTCTCTTTAAGTGTACATGTCTTCCCTTGGTCTCTGCTGTAGTGTTCGAGGTCCCTTTTGAACATATCTCACAAACACACATACACGCACACTCACTAATGCATGTGCACACAGGTCCATATCCATGGTAAAGGAGAGGAGAGAAGTGACCTTGGTCCAGCCTGGGGGGCTTCAGCAGATGGAGAGAGGGGCAGAGTGCTCTGGCACGATAGTCTGCACCACACACACACACACACACGCGCGCGCGCGCACACACACACACACACTCGTACGGACAAATGCTCAAGCTGGTGAGGTGACATTCTGTGTGCCTCTCGCTCTGACACAATGGCCGTCGTTGGAAAGGAAATCCAGACAGGAACATCGCGATTTGGGAATGTCGCTGTGAAGTTACCGTCTTCATTTTTTTTCTAATAGATACATGAGTTAGAAAATCCCACAATGAAAAGTATGGAAGTTTAGACGTCTATTCATACACCCGCAGACGTATTGTTCACCAACACGTGCTCCCAGGCAAAAATCTGTTGTCGTTTCCTTGTTTATTTCCTTTAACAGATGCACATCAGAGAGAAAATAAAGCAGCCATTTGAAATTGTTTCGGTGACAGAAGAATTCATAAAAGGACATTTGGTCTCACTGGTTTTCACTGTTTATGTGGGACAATTTCTGAGGAGCCCAAATGAGGGGGGAAATATGTGACTGCATATGTCCCTCCAGATTGGGACGACGCATTAAAAAACAGCAGCTAACGAGACGAGGAGGAAGGCAGCACGGGGGAGGAGCGAGAGGGAAGGACGGGGGGAGGAGGGGAACATTTGTGAGGCTACGACTCTTTGGAAGGGAAGCGCTGCCTGCCCACCTGTCTGCAAGGCTGCCAGCTGCACGCCACACACAAATGTGCACGTGCATGTGGGTGGAGATGCACACACAAGAATGTCAAGACATAAACAGGCAGACAAGCGTGCGCGGAGACAGATTTACTCAGTAACAAAGCTTTGATTGATCGCGGTTTGATGCTTTTGGAAGTTCTGCAGTATATTTAAATAGACCTTTGCATTTGGAGTTAAATTTTGGTTGATAGGCAGCATAAATGTCCATCCTCATCAGCATCCTGCATCTACAGAGAGGTGAAGCAGTGAAGCATGTCAATACAGTTTGAATTGGTGGGAACAGTTTTCTTTTGGAACCGATTGTGTTGATTTTTGAGGGAAAGCAGATGTTGTGAGTCCAAAATAGAGGAAACTAAAATATTTGCCAGATATCCACTGGATGCAGCTTCAATTTCTGGTGCGCCACGGCTCTGTCACATCTCAGTCACTGTTTCAGTCCACTGGAAATGTTTGACTTCATGTGCTTAATCAACTTGTGTTAAAGCGATGTGTTTGTGCTGATGTAGGACTATTTCATCAACCCGCAAATAGAAGCTTACCTCATTTATTTTATTCTGCAACATACATTTTTACTTGCATTTGGCGAGAGGTGGCGGCTGTCACAAGTCAGAATACATACAGTTTGTTCAAAATTATACCTGTGTTCTAGCACTGAAAGCCAAATAACAGCACATAGAAACATAACCTGAGCATAGTCTACCTATATTGCACCATACAACACAAACCCAAGCTGCTGCATCAACTTAGAACTTCCATAATATGGGATAACAACATAAACATTTGACCAAAATAGATATGTGCTGAAGTGGCTCTCACAAGATCAGATGCTTTTTGGCTGGACTTGTATGTTTCCTGAACAGTGCATATTATTTCCCCTGCCTCATTTCCCCCCTTTTTTCTGCCTCCCTCACTACTTACTTACAAACAACAACTGATCCACAACCAAGCTTCACAGACACGAGCTGGTCTAGCAAAAATAGACCCAGTGCTTGAAGACTGCAGAGTAGAGAAAAAACTTTGGGCGCAGTTGCTTTCCTTAATTCTTGTTAATGCCCATCATGAGCAACATCTTTCACATTTCTTCACTTGATGACTTTGAAGACCCCCGTAAGCACTCTATTTGCTCTACTCAAAAGTGCTTTCTTGCATACACACACTCACATGCACATATTAGCATTAAACCCCCTCAGTTGTCCTTGACCATTCGTGCCTTTGAGTGGCTTTTTGTTGTTCTTAAGAAGCATATTCAGTGCCGCATTTAATACTCAAAGGCCTAAACTGGCCTGATGAGAGACCTTGTAATCCAGCGTTCATCAACTTCCATTATTATCAGAAGATGCAAGCACTCGTGCTTCTCATGTTAAAGGGGACTAATTACAGCCCAGCCTTCAAAGTAAGAGCGGGGCAACAGAGAGGACGTCATGTACAGTATGAAGAAAAGAAAAGACTTGAAAAGAGCAGGGAAGTAGATTGTACATATGGGTCATTACGGAGCCATTTATCTTATTAGGAATGAGGGGCAAAGACACAAAAGCAGACCTACATAAACTCTCCATCAACAACCTTCCACATAGGCCCCCAAACACATACACACACACACGCACGAATACATGAACACACACACTGGGACACTCAGAGCCAGCGCGGCTGAGTTCGCCAGCACTAGATCTGTGCAGAGATGTCTTCCAGATGAATAGGTGGTAATGAGCATGTAGTGGAACTGATTCTCTCCCATCATCCCCCTCTTTCCTCCTCCACCTCCTCATCCTCATAGCCCCCAACCCCAACTCTCCCTCCTTTTCTCAGGGCTCAGGTGTGCAACACATGGTATCTCTCCCTCGTTTTCTCGCTGACTTGCCTTATTCCTCCTGCTGTTTCCCTTTCCCCATCATTCCTGTCCTTCTCTTTTTTTGTCTCTCTCTGATTCTCCACGTCCTTGTTTCTCGTCTTTTTCTTTCATGTACTTTCCAAGAAACTTTTCACTGGCAGACGCTTTGAAAAGCTGTTAATAGTTCACAATGTGGCGAACATGCATTGAGGCAAACTCAGACACCTGCACACCCACGTCCCATGAAGGCAGCACCGTCGACCACGCAGACCGCTCGTGTTTACATAAAAGACTCCAACTCTCGGAAAACAGTATCCTGTCTTTTCACAGCATTTGACGGACATTTCAGCCTTACTTATTCAAACAGTCCAGTTCCTTTTTTGTGCCTCGGCATTCACAAGACCCCAGGAATAATGATGAAGCATAAATAATGACATCCTCAACAATGACAGCAGCTAAAGGATCATTCAGAGTTTGACTGAAGAGAATAGGTCAGTAGACTGCCAGGCATAAAAGAAGGTTGATGATTACATGCTTTTTGACGCTTTCAGAGGTAGATAAAAGGTATGTCAATAAGAGAAGAGGCAAAATTGTTAAAAAGTTGGCCAATTTGTGCTTTTTTGTACCATTACCATGTAATTTCCCTCCAGTTTGTGACTATTATTACATTTCTTAACAGTACTTTTCCATATGGATCCATACGCTCCCTCCTTTATTGCTATCTCTCACTCACACACACACACACACACACACACACACACACACACACACACACACACACACACACACACACACACACACAGGCTCGTCCAGGGCAGGTCCTGGGGGACGGAGCCACTTGAAGGAGTGACTGCCTAATGAGGGAGAAAATCTGTTTTACCGTGGGACAGGAGGCACAGGAGCAATCAAAACAGACTGTATTTACATTACACATGCACTAATTAAAGATGTAATTGACATCAACAAGGAAACGTCAGTGTGGCCCATTTAATCATTAGACATTTATTCCTACTCTGCCTCATCAATGGTGCTTGAAAATCCCCTGGACAGAGCTGGAAATGGAACTTTAGCTTCAGACGGCTGTGAAAATGAAGTCCAAATCCACTCATGCCATGTTTAATCACTGCTGTTCATTCACATTGTCACAAACTGACAAGTGATAGACCTCACCCTCACATTATGCCTTCAAGCCAAAAACAGAATATTGTATTTTATGATCAAGGAAAACAATGGCAAAAAGAGGTGGAAGCAGGACGGAGGAGCAGGAGGACGATATGCTGAATATAATTTGGTGTTAGCATTTAAAACAGAGGACCTCTTCAGACCGTCGCTTGCATGTCAGTAACATATTTACACATTTAGATGATGTCTGCACAGCTAAGCCACACTATAACCTTTTTCCCATTTGTCTCTCAGGTTTTTCAGAGCAAAATAGAATATTCACCAGAAAATAACAAAAAAAAATGTGATCTAAAGGAAGCACAGAGGTTTTGTCTTGTAAAGTTGTGTAACTTGACTGATGGCAGTAGACGATACACAATATGAGGACATATGAGGTGATGCTGTTGCAATAAGTATGTTTAAAGAAACTTTAATTCATATGATTCAGTGTTTAGTACTAAAACCTTTGTGGATTGTTGCTGATAAGAGGAAGATGTTGACATACTGGGTTTTAGCACTGGTGCAGGCAGCTGTTTGCATGAAAATATTTGAAATCACATGTATGATGTTGAAAGTGTCCGTATTGAACAGGAAAAGTCTATGAAAACCACCTACAGTAAATCTGCTTTTCTTCAAATTCTAAGGTCTGCAGTGCTGTATTCACAGTCTGAGAGTGAACACAGGGGACACACAAATGCACACAAATGCACACACACACACTCACACACACAGGTGTCGTTATCCACGGATTATGAGGGAGTGTGTTCTCTGATAAAGAATCTGTGTTTGAGTTTGGGATCTGTGTAGGATTCAGTGTGTGATCAGCACGACTGGCCTCTGGGAGAAAAGAGAGACAGAGAGAGAAAAGTAGGTGCAACTAAATACAGAAAGACAGACAGGAAACATGTTGGATGATGCACCGTCAGAAATCCAATTCTTTGTGACTCAAAATGTCGGTAATAGACTGAACGTGTTTGCAGCCTTCAGTCGAATCATTTCATTCACTTCAGTCCGTTCAGCCAAAGTCTCACTTCAACCCAAACCCCAGGATGGAGGAAAAAAGAAATTTGGAAATAACAGGATGGCAGTGTGTGTGTGTGTGTGTGTGTGTGTGTGTGTGTGTGTGTGTGTGTGTGTGTGTGTGTGTGTGTGTGTGTGTGTGTGTGTGTGTGTGTGGAGGAGGAGGAGGAGTGCTGTGTTTGGGTTTGGGATCAGAGTGGAGACCAATGTGTGAACAGCACTCTATAATGCACACAGATTATCAGGTCAACACATACATAGACATACTTACTGAACTGAACAAAAGAGGACCCACTGAAGTCCACACACACACACACACACACACACACACACACACACACACACACACACACACACACACACAAAGAGATGCCATCTGATAAGCGCTCTCAGGCAGGACAAATTAAATACACTCCAGGAGAGCCTCGGGAGAGCTGGACTGAAAGACGAAGTGAGAAATAAATGCATTTTTATTCACTTAAAAAGAAAAAAAAGGCAAATTAGCACATTCAACTCTTGTAATTCTTAAAAAGGATTTTTGTTTCTGACCTTACTGATGATTTTAACGAAACCCACCCAAGTTCGACACTGTAAAGCAGAGTAATGCTGGATAAAGACGCAGCAGGAGAGATGTGGTGGGATGACTGAACATGTCCCCACCTACTGGTCAAACACAGCGACTACAACCTGCACAAAACAATTCAACAGGCCCTGACATGAAGTGAAAGAAGACAAATACCAACTGAGGACATTGGTGATTAGGAAGCTGGTGTAAAATGCTAGCCAAAAAAAAGTGCAGTAATTCATTCCAGAGAGTAGTTACAAGAGCAGGGTCACCTCTGTACACAGAACAGGCCTTATTTTAATTGGCTGTTGTGAAAGCCATTGAATTAGTCGTGTGTGTACCAGTGAAAGATGTTAGACTGAAAATGCTTAAATTCAAATTCATGATTTAAATACTGATATCACTCAAATGTATTGTGCAGTTCTTTACCTCCAAACACCTCCAAATTGTTTTTATTCTTCCAGCGCCTCATGATTAGGACTCCTTATTTGATAAAATGAACAAAAAATCAACAATTATTAATATTTTGTATAAAAAATGCAGCATCAGATCTTCATAAAAACATTTATTTTCAGGGGGTATTTAGTATTTTCAGAATAAAGTCATGTGCTTCAGGGGAATATAAGATCATACCCTTTTCTTTGTTTGATAGATTAGTTTGTTATGATTGCTCCTTTAGTATATTTTTCTCCCCACACTGCAAAGACATAGCATGTTTTAATGCTCTGCACTGTCTTACAGGTGCGCTAACGCCTTTCAGTTGTGCACTTCTTCTAATTCAGCCTCAATATTCTTTAATCACACATTTATTTATGTGTCCAGATCATGAAACAACATCAGAAGGCCGTTTTCAGTAGACCAGTGTCAGTGTGGCTTTCTAATGCAGTCCAGGTCGGTTGGTTCACTCACAGTGAATGATGGAAAAAAAAAAAAAAAAAAATTCTTATTTGAATGGAGATCTGTAAATGTGGATGCGTGCGTGAAGCTCGTGTGGTTTCGGGGCGTGTTGATAAAATGCAGAGGAAAGTTGAGAGAATGAATTTGGCGACGAGAGAGGAGCGCGCTCACCGCTCAGATGTGTCAGAACGCCTCCCACAACAAAAACAGGAGAATGTCGTAAATGGTTTGGTTTTAAATTTGCAGAATAAAATTCCCTACCTGTGTGTGTGTGTGTGTGTGTGTGTGTGTGTGTGTGTGTGTGTGTGTGTGTGTGTGTGTGTGTGTGTGTGTGTGTGTGTCATGGAGACAGATGGATGTGATGCTGGCACAGAATCAGAGAGAACATCAACAAAGAGATCTGAACACATGCACGCACCCACACACTGAAGCACAAACACACACACGCTCAGAACTCCATTGTGCTTACTTGTACTACTGCCCAGTTAGGTATTTATATGCTAAACACTTTTAGAGCTGAGGTGTGTGTGTGTGTGTGTGTGTGTGTGTGTGTGTGTGTGTGTGTGTGTGTGTGTGTGTGTGTGTGTGTTGCTACCTGAGGCACTGCCGGGCGTTTTCGTCATCCCATCATGTCAAACCTGCAGCCCTGTGATGACAAGTGGCCACAGAGACTCCCCTCTGTGAAACGCACACACATCACACTGAAACAACCAATAATGCTGTGTGCATTTGTATTTTTATAGTGTGTATTTGTGTGTGTGTGTGTGTGTGTGTGTGTGTGTGTGTGTGTGTGTGTGTGTGTGTGTGTGCACTTTTAAAATTACCCAACAATCCAAACAGGTTTCCCCGTTGCCTCTCTCAGCCTCGACGGAGGACAGAAGCAACAGCTGCAATTAGCCCTTTGTGGCTAAAACCAGTCTGATTAGACGTCTCGTTAGGCATCGTTAAGGCTTTTACTAACGGGGCGCATAGATAATGAGCCTGCCCACTGAACAACCAAGATACTAATCATAGGATAAAACGCCTACGCATTTAATTGGAGGCAGGAGCACGGAACAAGAGAAAGGAGACACTTTTACAGAGAGAGGGAGAAATTCAAGGATTGGAGGGGAGAGGAGAAATGTAAGACTGGAGCTGCGTTTCCATCTGATTGTCAAGCGAATTTGAAGGAAACTTTTGAAATTTTGCAAAAAGGGGAATAAAAGAAAATGAGAATTATACGCATTTCCATCTGAGTGGTTTGGTGCGAATAAACTAGGTTTCATCAGAGGTTGGCGATATCAGCTTTATAACGCATGACCAACCTATGAGAGGAACACAGAGAGAGATCAGGAATTTTCTTTCTTCTTCTTCTTTCAGCTCACAGCAGCAACGAATGTCTGGCAACAAGACGCTGCATTGTTATGGACTTTGTTGCCAGTAGAAATAAAGATAATTACAGGCATCATGTTTTCAAAGCCTCCATAAGTGACAGATACATGCCATGCGGACACAGTTAAATGTCAAGACTTCAACACGTAATCTGCTTCCTTTCCTCCATCTTCCTCAAAAATGCCCTAAAAGCATCGTTTTGGTTTTATTTTTAGCAGCAACCATGACGGTTTCCCGCAGGAAAACTGTTGTTTACACTGAATAATACACTGTAATCTCCATTTAACACAGAGGTCACCGAGGTGCTGATGCAGGGTCAACTCCCAACCCACACCAACGCCCAGGGGCACTCTGGGAATTTCTCACATTTAATCACATCACCGGGTCAAAATTTCATGTTTCACAATCATCGCTACTCTCCATTCACCAAAACAACTATTTCAAATATACATTAATGGGGTAATTTAGAGAGAGAATCTGATCTCAGGGCAGCACTTCAGCACTGCAGCAGCATATGGACTAATGCAAATGGGCATAATAGTTGCAGTGAGTATTAATGCGACACATGCTCTCACCTCTGTCACCCTCACCTTGTGCTATTATTACAAGGCCGGCCACATGACACACACGCACACACACACTGCAGTAATGCACGAGCACAATGACACGCGTGTTCCCCGCACATTAGCATATTTTTCCGATTAAAAACAATGTGAACTTGTAAGCACAGAACAGACATATGCAAATGACTCTGCAGCAATTTACCCAAACAAAGCTGGCACTACTGTTATGTGAAGTAAAGGGAACGGGGAGGTGGCACGAATACTGGACACGTTCACCAAAGCTTCAGTGTGTGTGTGTGTGTGTGTGTGTGTGTGTGTGTGCGTGCACTCACCTGAACTCAACATACTCAGATTTACAGTCAATATACAGTATATATATTTCGATATTTTATTCCTTATATTACCATCCTTTTTGTTTGCATTGCATGATTTTTGTTTTGCTAATGCACAGGCACAAAAATGTGAAAGATAAAAAGAGGGATGAGGTATTTTTGTTGGCTAACCCAGAAGTTAGCATCGCCCCGGTTCCCTCAATGGGATGTTTCTGTTGGATATTGGATTATTGCAGAAAATCAGCTCTGCAGTTCATCAAGATAATCTTCACAAACGAAGACCACTTTTATAATTTTTGAAGCATGTGGCAAGCAGAAGTGAAAGGCTAACGTTAGGCTATCAATGAACTCCACCACTAGAGGTGCTAGACCTCAACATCAGCACCACTAATCTTCCTGTGATGACAAGTCAGAAAGTTTTAGTCAGTTTGCAAGAGTGCGACTTTAAACACGTTGCTGGGAAGACGAGATGAGTAGATGAGTTTCCATGTTCGCCATGATGTTGCTTAATTTCCCTGACAGCCTATGTTCTTTTATTTAGCCACTTGCTAGCATCCGCCTTTTTTAAGACACATAAAGGCGTCAAAATTCACGAATGGCTAAACAGCTTCAGCGTCTGACCTTTGATTTTGAGACAAGGGAACCAGAAGTGCAGCAATGCTAATTGGTTTCCATTTTTAGGACTCATTTGTGCAGCACACTATAGAGGTGTACACATTGTCCACGTTTACATCCAGTATCAGATATATTGCACGTAGTCACAGAAAGAGTGGTGAAGGGATTGAGACGAGGGAGGGAGAGAAAGACGAAGAAAGACTGAATGAGAGATGGAGAGACTACAGTTAACTTGGCAGGAAAGGTGAGAACACTGGGAAAGGCTAAACATGAAAAACCGGGAGCGAGAAGGTCAGCCAGTAGCTCAAATGGAAGACATTTACAGCTCTAACAAGACCGTATGCGCACACACACACACACACACACACACACACACACACACACACACACACACACACACACACACACAAATATAAATACATCTGAGCCAATGTCTTTGCTCGAATAATTGCACGAGAGAGCACATCTGGTGCACTTTGAGATTGAGTTCTGGCTCGATGCAGCCATGGTAATGACATTGTGTGTGTGTGTGTGTGTGTGTGTGTGTGTGTGTGTGTGTGTGTGTGTGTGTGTGTGTGTGTGTGTGTGTGTGCGCGCGCATGTGCGTGTGTGTCCACTCCAAATGCCACAGCGGTGCTTCACAGGGTTCAGCTCCTCTCATTGTCACTCACAGGAGAACGGAAAAAGACCTCATGAAAAGAAAAAAAATCTATTTTGCAGCGGCTGCTTTTGTAACATCATTTCACTTTGCTGTAATTATTTCTATGGCATTATTTGCAGTATTTTCTGGATTCTGAAACTGTCAAAAACTTCTGCTACTCCTGCTTTTTGTCCCCCTGTCTTGAATTTCTGTGCAGGATTCAGCTGTGACAGGATAGTTTTACTCCTACAAACCACCAACCTTCAGGGCACACGTCAGTCCACCTCAGTCTGACAGGGATTTGGTGATATAGTTGACATCAATATCACAGTGTTTGCACAGATATCTATAGCTTTATATAATAACGTTATAAATTTATGCAAAATAACATCTAAAATAATCCAAATCATGTTCAAAGCAATGAACTGCCTGTCAGTATTTTCTGCTATGAGCCCAAACATTTTAAGGCTAAAACAAAGTTTTGCTTTTATTATTGTTACAATGAAGCTCTTCATCTGGGTAACAAACATTTATGGAACATTTTGGCAAAGCATCTCAACACAAGTTCAAATTACTTTGTGTTTTTGAGGCTTTGAATCACATTCTGTGGCCTTCCTCAGCGGATGGAGATAAGAGCATCTCACACGTAGGTCACATGACTCGCCTTGACAAATGAGCAGCTCTATCCAAGCAAGGCCAGGAGATTTACTTTTGGAAACAGTCAGATTTTCTTTTGTTAAGCTGCTGTTTTTATTAAATTATCACCCAGCTGCTTTGTTCCAGCAGTTTAACAAAATTCATTAAGTTTAGACAATGACAAGTGGGTTTTTTTTTTTTTTTTGGCATTACCAGAAGCCATTGTGCATCTTAAACTGAGCCCAGCATGAGGACTGGGATTGTGCTTGTGATGCCACAGGCTGCTGGTGTGACTGGCCTGAAGCCACTGAGTGAGAGCGCTGGCTGTGAAGGCACCCACCTCCTCTGGAAAGGCCTGGGAGGCATCTTAAAGTGCAGTCATTAGGCGCCCACTTGTGTAGGTGTTCTTGCAAGAAATCTTGTCAGGCAGATACCTGCTGTCTAATTAGGCAGGCGGCACACACACTTGCTCAAGGGGAACAAACACAGTGGATGTGCAATGTAGTGAATAAGTCCTCTGCTCAGTGTGTGTGTGAAGGAGTGTGTGTGTGTGCTAATAATGACCTGAGGCTCAACCTGCTGTTGAGAACAGTAACTTGTGACTCAATGCCTTTGTTCACCCCGTAACATCTGGCTCTGACCGAAGGCTGTGGCTGTGTGCGCATGTGTGCGTGTTTGAAATGCATTCAAGCCGAATGGGCCATTGCTCAAAGAATGAGTGTGTGTGTGTCTGAATGAGTGTGTGTGGCCACTGAGGCGAGCACAGCAAGGACTAAGGCGCGAGGAGTTAAACATCGTCGTGGAAACCTCTGAGGGGAAAGAGGCCTGGAAGCCCCTTCTGTCAGCTGGGCTCTGCAACGCTTCCCCTCGACTGCCTTTACTCTCAACACACACACACACACACACACACACACACACACACACACACACACACACACACACACACACACACACACACACACACAAGGTCCCTCTGGAGCACCAGATTAAGGCCTGAGTGAGTGTGAGCAAAACAATACCCCAGTGTGTGTTTGTGGAGCCGTGGCTAATTGTGTTCATTTGCTGCTCAAGTTGAGACAGCTAGGACACTGGAGGGGTGTGTGTGTGTGTGTGTGTGTGTGTGTGTGTGTGTGTGTGTGTGTGTGTGTGTGTGTGTGTGTGTGTGTGTGTGTGTGTGTGTGTGTGCATGCATGTGTGTGTGGCAGAGAGAGAGAGAAAACAAGGATGAGAACAAGAAAGAGTGATAGGGGGAGGATGGAACAAGGACAGATGAGCAACTGCACAAGTGTGTGTGTTTGCGTGGGGACGAGAAATGCAATGTGAGGCCATGCAGGTAATCCTCATTACGATGTGGAAGTATTCATTTGCGAGGCGCGTATGTATGTGTGTGCGTGCGTGCTGATATGTGTGAGGTGAGGTGAGTTTTTAAGAGAGCGCTAATTTCTCTTCGTACATCTGCCCGGCCTTGCACGCATTACACACTAAGATGCACTCGCTTAGGTTCTTGGAAACACACACACATTTACAAACACATGCTCGCTGGCATCTCGCATGAATTCACAGCTCATGCTTGCATACCACTTAGAGAAATTAAAGCCCTATTTGCCTTAATCTTTGAACAACACATATTCGTGCCAACAAACAGATAAGTTACTTCCTGTTGAAAGTCAATTAGAGGCCCGTGCCTGTGAAGCCAGTGACTGAGCTACAGATGCTTTTATCTGTGGAGGTGTGTGGATGATGGAAAGCTTCCTTCATCATGACCACAGATTATCTTTGATAGTGACAGAGTGCCTTTCAATGCTTGTCTTTCCTTCCATCTGTTGCGCCTTTGTGAGAACAAGCATGGACTAGAAGGAACAACTTGTCTCAGTTCAGATTTCAGTTCAGTTCGCCGGTGAACGTTCCATACAGAAAGGTGTGTTGGTGTGACTCGGGATAAATGACAAATCATGAGGGAAGCAAAAATCAGCACCACGGATAGATCCAGGCCAGGCGTTATATGGGAAAGCTGCACTTATTCAACCTGCACTAATCAAATGTTTTATATACACAATGGAACAAATGACTGAGGTGAGAAGAAGTCACTTGTCATGATGAACCCACAGATAACTCTCACTTGATTCTGGAGTTCCCCTGAGCTCCACGAAGCATTTTAGCTTCTTTTAGTGTATTGTTTTAGTTTTGTGAATTACCTCATCTCACTGTTGTGACGTATTAAAGTGTACAAAAGCGTTAATATTGCTGCTTTAAAGAGACAACCATTTCACTTCTGTCAACAAAACCTGATTTAGATTCTTCAGAACCACAAAGGATTTAAGTCCAAGTCCCCATGCCGGTCTGAAAGCCTAAAGACAGTGCAGGGTGTACAGCTCATTCCAACATGTCCTCATACCTAAACGACCGAAGAGCCAAAACAAGACAAAGGTGGACCTTCATCAGACCAGACCTGGGTCTTCATGTGGTAAACTATGTGGAGCAATCTCTGTTTATGTTTAGGCGTCAAAACTACTTGATTAGACTTGGAGAAGGATCATGGGTAGCGTGGTACAACAACAGCGTTCTCCTAGGTCAAAGTGTCTGGCTTCCTCCATATTTGGGCTTTCTTGTTCTTTATATTGTCACCTGACTTCCTCCTTTGCCCCCATCTTAATTACTATGGCCACTAGAGGTCGCCGCCAAACCAAAAAGTTGGCCTAAACGTTCGTTTTGCGGGTGAGGACATTGAAATTCTGGTAAAAATAGTAATTTTGATAAATCCCAAACTATCTCCTTTTAACTACACTCAACATATCCGTCCATTCAAAAAGGGCCACGGGGTCAAACATCAGGAGTCAAACTAACTTCTAAAGACATCAAACTTTCCACAAATAAATCTCTGAAAATGGAAACCAGGATGCCTCACATCAGCCAAAGTCTGTCATTCAAGGTCAGCGCTAACCTGATGGATGCAGTGCTGCAGTATATTCACCATGCACAGTATTTTTTGTGTGGGCACATGACAAACTGTGCAGTCATACAACTCTCTTGAGTTCTCCAGTGAACAGCAGTCAGATGCTCATCAGCACCTCCCACATGACAAGATCATGACATTTTTCTAAAGGAATAGTTCATTCCGCTGTCATTGACAGTCAGATATAAATGATTAACATTTTGGGGCCTTAGTTTGGTTTGAGCTCGGGAAATACATTGTTGGTATTTTGGTTGGGTCTGAACAAAAACACTTGGCCTTTAGCATGGGTCAGCTTTAAATTTCCAGGCCTGATTTGAGCCATTGACCAAAAACACAACAGTTTCACCTTTTTCATGAGGGGCCGTTAAGTAGCTGTTTGTCTTTAAAAACAGAACAATGGAGGGCGATTGTTGGTACAGTAGTCCCAGTGAGACAAAATATGAAACAGAGGCAAATCAATGGAAAATAATGTCATCTTAGAAGGTCATACCTGGACCTTTCGGCTTTGTCAATACAAACACACACACGTGCACACACACTGTAATTACAGAAACATAGTCAAATGCACACAAGCCCTCTGATATCTTTATAACATTTCTAATGGTAAAATGACACACACACATAATAAACTTACACACACTTGCACTTTGTCTGTCTGTGCCTCCCTCACTTGTAAACTCTGCAGGCTACTAAGCGGTATTAAACCTCCCTGCCTGGCCACGCTGTGTTTTTCCCGACGCTAAGTGTCCCTCTCTCCTCCCTGCCCGGGGCGAGCGAAGGAGAAAATAAACAACTAAAGAGACAAACAGCGAGAGCCACTTAGAGCCACTTAAAGCCAAGGCTCCTTCCCACAGCGAAGCACTTCCCCAGGGCTACCGATGTCTGCCTGCCACGCTGGGAGACAGAGGGGTGGAGAGACAGAGAGAGAGCAGGAGTCAGAGAATGACGTGAAAGACAGGAGGAATGTGGAGAAAAGGTAGCCAAAGAAGAAGAAAAAGTTTGAGCGTGAGATGAGACACAGGGGAGAGGAAAAGATGGGACTGTGGAGCGAGAATAGAGAGCTCAAAGAGAGAATCTGCCACTTTTGTTCTCCTCTAACAATCAGCGCACTGAGCCTCCCGAGGAGACTCAGCCTTATGAGCAGTGGCAGTTACCTGTGGAGAGGAGGCATCGATCTGAATATTGCCTTGCTGATGAGTTAAGACACACACTCCTCCCCGCTGTGGGCAGATGGCACAAATGATGCACCATCAATTTTACAGTCATCTTGAAGAATTTGATTTGAAGAAAACACGAGTAAATCCTCCAGCTTTTGGCTCTCAGATGAAATACCAATGGCTTTTATATTCCCGATGATGGGGTGGAGGTGCTCTCACACTTTCCTTTTCAAATTTTGTCTGTCAGATGTCATTAAATACTGCTGACAAGCGTCATTGTTTTCAATGGTGGCTTCATGGAAATGTAAGGCAGAGCTGCAGATTTTGGTTCTTGCATTCAGAGCAGATCCAGAATCAGAGTTAAAATCCCAAGTTTAAAGGTGTTTGTGTGCAGTTTTCTACATATTCTCTTTCTCCATCACCACTAAATGCCACTAAATCCTCCACATTGGACCTTTAAGTCTTTGACACGTTGCTTCAGTTTGAAAAGGCTCCTTTAATACCAACTTGTTAGCATCATAATCATCACACGTTTGGCTTGCATCTATCAAACTAAAGTCGCCCCAAAAGTAAAACAGTACATGTTTAACTTTTATTGTATATAAAAAATGGAGTCGAGTCATTTACAGTAAGTGTTCATAGTTCTGATTCTGTGTTTAAAATGTTAAAGTGCTTTCTGAAGATGAAGGCAAGAAGTCGCTTTTCTTTCTGTCCTTCCCATTTCCACTTGCCCCTCTCGCTACCTTTTTCTCTTATCTCCTCCTCCCGTTCCTTTTGCTCCTCTTCTCTTCGTGTTTCATGCGTTTTCATTCCTCTACTTTCCCTGCACTCCGCCTTGTTCTCTCCACTCGACCTCCCTCCATTCCCTCTCATTTTTGTCCCCCTGACTGCGAACCCAAAGGTCACCTCTCCCCTGAGAGCCCTGTTTACCTGAACCGCTCCCCTCCTTTTGACATTCACCTACTTGGAGATAGAGGGAGAAAAGGGAAGACCAAATTTAGCTACTCTTGGCTTGGAGGTCGGTTGCTCTTCAAAACCTTTACAGGCACAGACAACGAAATGTCGCGTTTCTGCAGAAAGCCTTAATCAGTGGCTTACAATAAGTGCACAATGGATCTTAAAAACCTTTCCAACATGGCCACATCTGTTCTCCCTCTAAACATTTTGCTCTAACATCCTGTAAAAATCCATCATTCACATTCCCCCAAATGTTTATGCTTCGGCTGAAATCAGCTGTATTGGGCTGAAGCCGATAATGCCTGCAAATCTGAAATGCACAAAGGAAGCAAAAACATATTAATGACTTGAAAAACATCTTCCAGTCCTTGAAATGCATTCACATCAAGCTAAATGATCCCTCATTTACACATAAAGAATTTAGTTCTATGGGACAATTTACACACATTAGCTTCCTGGGAGCCCTTTGTGCTGTTAACTTCCAAAGGGCTTCTGCATTTTAAAAGGCACGCTGTGGAAAAAAACAAGTGGCCACTTCAAAAAGGATGCAGCAGAGATACCTACTAAAATGGCTTGTGTGTACAGTATGCATCTGCACCTGTGTCCCTCACATTTTATTGATGGAATGACACTTTAAAGATCCAACAAGCTGAGCGTCTTTATCTAAGAGGTGCTCTTTAGAAAGGATGGTTTGGAAAAGTGGTTTTATCTTTTTTTCCTTTGAATACACAGTCGAATGCCAAAGTTCATACTGAGCATATTAAAAAAACACTTTATCTATATGAAGTACTGTAACAGATATTTTCAGACTGCTTAAAAAAAATCATACTGCTGTTCCTCTCTAATCATCTCAGAAGCTTTTCTAACCTTGCGGTGTGTGTGACGTGAGCCTGCGTGCCTCCACTGTCTCTTACACAGCTAACAGTGTGTGTTTATGTTGAGTGTTATGCATGCTGATGGTGACCCAGACCCCCACAGGGCCTCCCACCCCTCAGGCCCTCCCCTCCGACGGTGAGGGCAGCAGGATGGGGTCAAACAGACAAATCTACCCCCCTGCTCCATGGAGGCCTGCCCAGGGCCATTAGTATCCATTACCAGGAGGCATGGACCATCGCAGCCTGTGGTGCTTAATTTTCACACACACACACACACACACACACACACACACACACACACACACACACACACACACACACACACACACACACACACACACACAGACACTCTTGCATGAGCAGGCTAGACAGAAGTCCACATAAAGTACACAAGTGATTCGCCTTAAAAGCATAAATGCACAACATAAATTCCCATTTCACAGTCTTGTGGCTTCATAAGAACCTCAGGCCGCTCAGACACGAGATCAACACACATGCACCCACACACACACACACACACACAAGCAGAGGTATGCAAATATGCACACACAAACACATGACAGTGAATCAGGCCTCCAGCAGCTCGCAACAGAGGTCCGTACTTCAAACAGACATTCTCCGAGGGGATGACCTTCTGGGAGTCTGTGGGGTGTGTGTGTCTGTGGGTGATGAAGGCGTGAGTTCAGCACAATGCAGTCGCCTCCTTCTGACAAGTCTTAGTCACACACCAATGATGTACACGCACACACCTTTCTGCCAAACAGGTGCAGGCTAAATGGTTATGAATGGGCTGCTGGACGATCCAAGTTTTTATGGTTGGTAATGTCATTTTAATAGAAACATCAGGAGCAGCAGGCCGACCCATCTGTCTGAGTGAGACATCGAAGTGATAAAGACGGAAAATAATATGAAAGAGGGATGAGGAGATGGAGAGAAAGGGATCAAATGCCAGAAAAGAAGGAAGAAATACAGAAAGAAAGAAGATGGAGTCATCACTGCATCCTTGGTTGTTCAGTTCTTGGCTCTTATACAGTAACGTGTGTGTGTATGTGCATGTGCGTGCGTGCGTGCGTGCGTGTGTGTGTGTGTGTGTGTGTGTGTGTGTGTGTGTGTGTGTGTGTGTGTGTGTGTGTGTGTGTGTGTGTGTGTGTGTGTGTGCGTGTGTCTGGCATGTCAGCTGTGGCTGGCTAACAAGCTGCACCCTCAACAGCCAATTATCTAGAGCATGGCAACTGGCCCATACCTGCAAGGTGTGTGCGTATGTGTGTGTGTGTGTGTGATTCAGAGCGTGGCAGCTGTGTCATACCTGCGAGCGTCTTCGGGACACTCTCCTCGTCTGTAATGGAGCAGAAGAGGGGGATTGTGGGAGAGATGAAGGACAAAACTGATATCTTCTGCCTCCCTGTCTCTCCCTGCCTCCGTCCCACATGTTGGGAAGGGCGGCGTGGACGTTTTGTCTCGCCTCCTCGGAGGGCAGAGAGGAGACAGGGTGCCAGAGGCCATTCAGCACACACACACACACACACATATACATACACCCGCACAATACGTCTGCATGCTTTCATGAATGAATGCAAGTATTCAGCAAACACACATAAGAATAACAAGGCCATTTCTCACCCACGCCACCGCCCTCACACACTCCTCACACTCCTCCTCATTTCAGAAAGGAGAACTCTCGATAGTTCTGTCTTCAAGACAGACAAAATATTTAGCTATAGATTTTTTTGTCCAAAATGACCCATGAGTGGTTAAGACAGGCTGCATTTATGCTGCTTGGTTAAAGTTACAATTCGCACAGTTTTCATTCTATCAAACCCTATTTTTGGTCCTGTATGTAACAGTATTTTTCGACAATAACCGCCGACTGCAATTGCATTTTGAAACAACCTTTCTGCATCCTAGTTGTCATAGTTACAGTACAGAGTCCACCAGTCTCACACAGAGTGAAATTGCGTCCTTAAAACATGCATATATTCCATGTGATATGGCAAATAAAGCCAGTGCAAGCATGTATTCTGCGTAACAAAGACGGCTTTAAATCACCAGTTAATTGCTCTTCCTGCTGAAACAGTGTGACACAATGAATCACAGCTCATAGTTTGTTTGTACACTGTAATTTAATTTCTTAGACAGTGGATGTGTTTGCTGCCCTTACTGTTCAACGCAGGTCTCTTTTGAACAGAAGTCTGGGATATGCATGAGTAAATACACTTGTTTTGACCAGCGGGTATCACAGAGAGACTGAAATCTCAAAGTAACTTTAACATGAGAGAAAGATTCTGGTTGTACGTGGCAAATAAATAAGACAAAGACTTGCACTGAAGCTTATAGTAAAGAAACTAGCGAAAGCCATGATATGAAAATGATTTGTGAATCACGTGAACAAAAATTTAACAGTGATTTAACCTGCTGTCCAAAAAATATCAACGTATACAGCATTGAATGCTCAGATCTGCTGCTGCTGCTCACAGTGAAGAACAGTGAGGGTGATGGTTTCAGGTAAAGACAGGTAGCGCTTCTCGCTGTTCAGCTGTGTGAGATTCATCTGCACGTTCTCTTTCTCCATCCCTCCTTTCCTTCTGTCTCTCTCCCCTTCCCTTTTTCTCTCACCGTGACCAGAAGAAGCTCTTCTGCACTGGTGCCCCTCCATCCATCCTTCCAAGCAGAAAACCTGCACAGACATACACACACACAGACGGACACTCTTACCACCTACCCACACACACCTCCAACGCACGCACACACACACACACACACACACACACACACACACACACACACACACACACACACACACACACACACACACACATACACACACACACACACCTACCTCCCACCCCCACAACATGCATACACACTCACCACCGGCCACACCAGCGGAGGCCTTAGGGCTCAGCCATCTGCTGCCCACCCAGCCCATCTCCCCCCCTCTGCCGTACCCACCTTCCCAACATATGCAGCCCTTGCCCTGGGTAAGGTGGCAGGGCCACTGGCCTCGGCCCAGGCCAAGAGATAGGGGTGAAGGAGCACATATGTAGCCCAGACGGTGTGTGTGTGAGAGAGGGGAGGGGGAGAGAAGACACAGAGACAAATCAAGGATTAGATGGCTCTCTCCTTGAATCTCTCCATCTATTTCTCGCTCTGTCTCACCCATATGGCCGGTTTCTTGCATGTTCACACCAGCTCAGTGGCCACCAAGGTCACACCCTGCAAAGGGCTACTGAGGCCTCAAGCAAGGCAACTGAGAGTGGAGACACGGAGGGTTTGTAAGGGGGGAGGCGATGGTAGCGGGGTTGGCATTGTCACTGAGACACCTCCCTTTTTAGCGTCCCTTTTTTCTCCCCTTCACTTCCTCTGTCTCGTCCCTCTGTTAAATCTTGCCTCGGGGCATTCTCCGCCACAGACGGCCGGAAAAAAAAAAAAAAAAAGAGTGTGGCACTTTCATCCTCCCATCATCCTTTACATCCATCTACCCGACCCACTGTCTCCTCCGGATAAGATGTGTGTGCATGTGTGTGTGCGAAACAAGCGATATGACAGCAGGGGTGGACGTTTTTTTTCAACGCTAACATTAATTACATTGACTATTCCAAAGTCTTCCATATTTCATGAGTGTTCCTTTGCATGCACAGGCGATGCATCACTCTCCTATTCTCTTTAGTCTTCCTGAGCCTCTTTACACGTTCCAGGAGACCCCGCTCATGTCAGTGTCAGGTTGGGTTCAAAATCCAACAGGGAATTGGGCCAAAAATACACTGGAAAGTTCACAAAATGCAGTTGTGGTCAAAGGAGTGGTAATCGCCAGTTTCTACAGCTGTCCAATCAGTTCAAGTTCAGTAAGGCTTTGTTAGGGGATGTTTCAAAGAAGAAAAGAATAAGAAGAAAACATTGGAAAATGAAACTGCACTGCAGAAAAACTCAGTTTGGTGTCAATATTAATATGAATAACTGACCCACATTTGGATGAATACAGTAGAAACAATGTTTGGAAATGAATTTCCCAAATGTTCTCAATATGTTGTGGACAACAAAGAGCAGCTAAAGCTGTTGGCTGCAAAGGAAGCACGAGCAATTTTGTCATTATGCCTTCACCAAAAAACAAGATTGGTCAAAGACAAAACCCAAACGTGTTGACAGCTCCCATAATCTGCATAATTCACAGCGAGTAACACCCATAATACTCCCAGCAAAACGCTTTCTTTCAACTCTTCATACCTTACAAGTTTAGTACTATAAGATACCACTTGTAAATGAGTGTACGTATAATTTTAGGATTGAACACATACATATTGAAATTGAATACGCGTTGAGATTTGCTATCCAGAGAGAAAAAGCAGTATTGACTATACAAAACCTTGCATGGATGTTTATCAGTGTTCAGATGTGGTTTGTGATACTTGAACATGGCAAAAGACTGATTCTGTAAAATGGCCACACAGTGTATTTAACCAGTTAGACAGACAGAGCAGCGTTCAGACGGAGGGTCATCAAGTGGTCGAGTCAAGCACCTGAAATTTGAGGTCGAAGGCTGTTTAACTCTTGTCCCTTGTTCGTCAGTCTGCTTCTTAGTGGAGCTTATGTGTAGACTCACACTATGTGTTCGGGCTTCAAAGCACAGCTCATAGTCCCACAGTGAAATATTGTGTGACTCAGATTCAAAGCAGCATCAGCATGCAGGTAAATGAACAGACTGAGAGAGGAAAATGTCTCGAATCACCCTGATTTTGAGACGCTCTGAATCCACGTCACCTCTGATGTACAGCATGTCGTGCATTTAGATGTGCAGTTTTTGCAGAAGTCAGATTTGAGGTTGTAGTTGCAGTCTTGCTCAACGAAACACTGTTTGCAGCTCGCATGCTGCGAAAATAAAGTCTTTTTGGCACTTTTTCCATCATCGCTCATTTAAATCCCTCTGGGTTATTGCAGTTCATGCTGAGGGTAACATGAATGTCTGCACCAACTTTCAGAGCAATCCATCCCATAGTTGTTGAGATATTTCACTCTGTGGCTAAAAACTGAAGTGCACACTGGTAACTGGCATCAATCTGCATAACTATGATTTTCCAGGTTACATTTCCAGTGTTGTAAATACACTCTGTGTGCTCTGCTTCTGGTGGCTCTGTGGCAAAATTACCGCTCTGTGTCCTTCCTCTTCCTCTTCAGTTTTTTTAAATGTGACAGAAGATTAAGCTGTTCTGCACGTGTGTGTTCAAAAAACACAAGGTGAATGGGAGATGTGTGCACGTGAGAGAGAATTTGTGTTTGTGTGTGTGTGCGTGCTGCGTCTGATGGATCAGTGATTAAATAAATAATGGTAACCTTTCCTGTAACCTTTCCCCCCCTCCCCAGCCCCCATCTGACCTTACAAGACCCACGCACATTAAAGACTCCTCTCTTTTCCTTTATCTCTCCCCTCTTCCTCCTCTTTCTTCAGCTCTTTTACATAATTGTCATTCTTCTTTCCCTCTTCCTCATTTTCTCTCAGTCACTGATACTTTGTTTGCTTCTCCGCCTCTTCTTTCCTCACGTAGCGTTCACTCACATCACACTCACGTTATCATATAAGAAGTAAAAAACTACTCGACCAGTGAGTTACTTCATGGACACAAGTACCAAAAAATGGCAACAAGCTTCAGTTTCTGTCGAGCGAAATCAACACAGTTCTTCAGACTTTGCTTTGTTTTGATCTCGACACTTCGTTCTTCGCCTTTGAAACAGCAGCTGACCTTTGAAACAGCTTGTTCTGGAGCTTTTGGTCCTCGTCAGCAGAGTCGGTTTGCAGAATTTACTGTAGATGTTCGGAACTTCTCTAGCATCGTGATTTCCATTTAATTGCTAGTTATTTATTCAGCTGATTTCTCATTGGATAGTTTGTATTTTGTTTTGCCTTAACCAATCACTAGAGACTGACATGTGGTCTGTCTTGCAGAGGTTAAATTGAGTTGGCATGGAAGTTGCACGAGCATTGCTAGGAGCAGTTAGCATTGGTCATTTTGATCAAAGAGATATCTTATTTCTTTGAGTCGACTTTAACAATCAGTGCTGCTACATCGATCTCGTCCACGCTTGTCAACATTTTTGTGGCCATTTTTCTGCTGCTTGTCCCCGTTCTTCATCCTGCCCACAAAGCTCTGATTGGTTGACTGTTTGTCCAGCTGGAAATAGACATGATTTAGCATTAGACTCAAACAACAACACAAGAGCCAAAGTGAAACAGTTCTGCGTTGTTTCCAGAAGTAAGAAAACCACACTCAAAATACTATTTATATTTACACGCATAGCTCAAAAATACAGCCTCCTTGGAACAGAGACTTTGTTCACTGTTTGTTTTTCATGGCCTTTATTTCTATTGTAGTTTATTCTTACATTTTATTTTTTAATACTTGTATTATATTTTAGTTCTTTTGGATTTTATGTTACTGTTGTGAAGCACTTTGTAGCTGTTTTGAAAGGTACATACAAATGAATGTTATTCATACTATTATTGTTGTTGTTTAACACTATTTCCTCATTGACGAGTCAATTGGCTGCAGCTTTATAGACTTTTAGGCTTTTTTTTTTTTCCTTCTCTTAGTCAGCTCAGTCACTTACCGCTCTGTTTCCCCTGTGTTCCTTTCACCAGTCCAACCCCTGAGCCCCCGTGCTCGAAAAGGTTCCACTGTTTCCATCTTTTAGCATTAATCTGCGTGTGTGGTTGTTGGTGTGTGTGTGATCTCTAAGATCTGCAGGTTCAAAAGACTACTCTCACCACGCCTTGCCACTGAACTCACCAAGAGGTCGCCGAGACACCGCAATGTGCGTGGATGTGTGTGTAAAAGTGTGAGTGTGTGTGCGAGCTGACTCCCTGATCTCCTGCTCTAATACCCTGAGGACCTTTGGTTCCTTAACTGTAGGAGGTCCGGAGCAACCAACCCACACACCCACATGCAAACACACACCGTACACACATGCACACACACATCTTCAGAGGATATCAAAGATTAGACATCAATCATTCACACCTCTTGAAGTCTTGAAGAACGAGCACCTCACAAGAAAGGTCAGAGCACGCCTGGAGAGCGACAGCAAAATCAATATGCAATGATGAAGGTTATAATGAGGATGAATAAGAGAAGGAAGAGGATGGTGCTGATAAAAACAAAGATGGAGAGGATGGATGGTGAATAGAAGCAGAGAAAGAGCAGAACAGATCTTGAAAAGACAAACAGTCGTCATGTAACTTCTCACCTCGAATGTCATCGTGCACCACCTGCGCAGCACCAAACGGCAGACGGACAAAGTTAGTGTGTACAGCATGTACAGACAGATGGAGCTGGTGAAGATCGAAAGCAGACAAAAAGAAGAATGTGTTTTTGTGCCAATCATCTGCTTCCACGCAGGTCACTTTTTGCAAGTAGATGTAATGTATCGGGGGAAGATGGAAACAGAGAGTGCAGGCAATGCACTCTTTTAGCCTGGTGAGCTAACATCAGGGGTGGATGAAATTAAACAAAAAATACCATAAAAAGGGAGAATCCAAACATATATTTTCATCCCTACTATCAGTGTCACCCTGTTCATTCATGGAGTGATTACAGGTTTAATCGAGGGGCCAGATGTGGCTGTGCAAATGTGTTACTGGAACATGTGTTTACAACATTCAGTGTCATTGTTGCACCCTGAAGGTGGCTAGTCTGCAATCAGTAAAAGAAAGAGAGTTTAACTTTTGTATTTGAAGTAAGTTTAGAAGGGGATCCATTCCCTGCCACGTGCTCCTCTCAAATTCGGCAGCACCAGCTCAATTGAGACGGGTCAGGTCTTAAAAAAGCATGTGGAGAGCTCGTACCACGTAGAAATCAAGACATTTTCCTGCTATGGGGCATTACAAATCTTACATATTGCCTCTGTTATCCTCAAGGCCACAATAACTTTGGTAATTGGCGGATGCAAGAATAATTGAGCCATTTCTCCTCCGCTGGTTTGAACTTCAGTGCAAATCTGTTGTGCTGAACTTTGCTTGGCCCGGAGTGCTGAGTAACTGATTGAGATAGGAGCAGGGAAGCTTATCTCTGAACGCTTGGTGTTTGGATATGTATGATGTCAGACCAGTTCTCATAATGCTTTCTAGGCTGCGTGTACAGATAAGCTTTGGGATCTGGAGAAGGTAGAGACATATGCAGGTAGCAAACAAGACACAATTGAAATTGGAGCAAGAGAAAGGGCCCATTTCTGTTTGTTTGTTCAAGTGTGTGTGTGTGTGTGTGTGTGTGTGTGTGTGTGTGTGTGTGATGTTCTTCAACAGCGAGCCTACTTTAGCTCACCGTACTCCCTGAGCAGTGACCGGAGCAGTAAGCCCCCGTCCAAGCACTTGGAAACTGGAACGAGGCGAGGAGAACGAGAGGATGGATGGGAAAGAAAGAGAGCGATGCGATGGGGGAGAAAAAGGATGGAGCGCAAAGAAAGGGAGGACAGGAGAAGAGCGGAGGCAGAGACAGAGCAGCAGCACATGGAACGGCACAAAACGGAAAGAACTGAAGAATGAATGGAACCAAACGAAAGGAGGAGAAGTGTTGGATTGAGGGATGAGAGGGAAGGCGAGGCCACCTCTTCTTCTCCCTGTCCTCCTCTCGTCCCTCCTCTTCCCCCCGTGAGAATGCGCCACGTGTGTGTGTGTGTGTGTATTTTCTTCCTCGTCAGATCTGCAGCGCTTTCATTTGCACACAAAGACGGGACGTAGACGTACCTGGCACAGGGGGACGTGAAGGAGCTGGCAGAGGTGTGAGTGTGTGTGTGTGTGTGTGTGTGTGTGTGTGTGTGTGTGTGTGTGTGTGTGTGTGTGTGTGTGTGTGTGTGTGTGTGTGTGTGTGAGGGAGAGAAACGGATAAAGAGACACTGGCTCACCTGCCTGGCAGACACAGGTGCCTGTGAGAGGATGGCCTGTCTGGTCTGAGATGTCCCACTTAACACACTTAACACCAGCATGCGCTCACTTTCTTCTTCCTCGCTCTCTGTTTTCACATCCACACACACGCTGCAGCGGCTTGACATTGTCGTTTGGGTTTGGGTATTTAATATTTCTTTATTCCATGCAACAATGGTTGTAGCGCAGAGTGTGACACTTTGACCTGCCAGACTTGCTGTGCTTCTCACTTTTGGTTTTCTGATCCTTGAACATGACTTGAAGGGTCACTTCAGCCAAAATCATGAAAAGACATTTTTTTAAGAACATACAGCACGTTCTTTCACTGTGATCCAGACTGACGTATCTCAAGAAGTGTTGGATGGATCGTCCTAAAATGCCATCCAGTCATTCATGAACCCTTGTGACTGCTGATCCCCTGACTTTTCCTGTAGTGGCACCATTAGGCTGAAATGGTTTGAATGGACGGCCTTTAAAACTTGGATGGATCTCAGTGGAATTTGATACACAGATTCTTTCTCCCCCTCAGGATGAATTGTAGTAACTTTGGTGATCGTCCAGCTTTTCATGTGGCGTCAAGATTTCAGTTTGTCCAATACTTTAGTTTATGATCAAACCACTGCAAAACCTCAGCTGCATGTTGTGTTTAGTCCTAATTAGCCAACATAGTGCACATGGTAAACATACCTGTGCAGCCTTAAGGAGCATGACTGCTTTTCAGTGCTGTGAGCAGTACAAAGTAAATTCACCTTCACTGTCATGAGGTGGAGGCAGGAAAACCCAAACTATCTGCATGGTTGGATTCCACTGTAATACAGTCTTCTCTTTGAATTTCGGGTGAATTAATTTGACGAGAGATCAGCTGGTCAATGCATGTTGTTGACGGCGAGTGTTTGTGTAACTATTGTAGTGTTTTTGATAAGAGTTCATTTGCAAGAAAAGATACTCAGAGAAGACATTACCATGGAGCGAATGAATACAGAACAGCACAACTTTTTTTTTTCCTGTTCATTAAGAATTGAGTAGAAAAGATAATGAATCCTTTTGACTGGATGAGATTTATTGTTTGTAATACAATTTATGTGCAGATAATTTCCTTTCCTTTTTTATTGAGCAGTGGAGTTAAGCTTTGGGGGGATAAAAAAAAAAAAAATTGGCTAAAAAGTCAAATTACTGCCCAACAGCTGCAGCCGAATGAGTTTTGACACCGGAGTGAAAATGTGTCCATGCTAAAGAAATTGAAGGGGTCTGCAATGCGACACAAACAAACAATAAACAAGGAAGCAAACAAACTGACGCACACACAAATACACACGCACTCACTGAGCAGTCCGCTATGCTGCAATTAGCTTGTTTTAAAGGAAACAAATAACAGTAATTTCAACAGAACAGCATCCATAACAATTCACCCCTGGAGGGGATCAGCTATTTGAACACACACACACACACACACACACACACACACACACACACACACACACATAGCTGGGTATGTGCAAGCAGTCATATTCAAACACAACAGACAGACTGACACACACCGAGATGCACATGCATGCTAACACACACACACACACACACACACACACACACACACACACACACACACACACACAAACACACACACACACACACACACACACACACACACACACACACACACACACCTCCATTAAGTGTACTTGAGAGCAGCAGAGAGGGTCAGCTCAGTGTCTGAGTTATTACGCTACTTTGTTCTGCCTCAGTGGGAAGGCTGCACCCCGCACACACACACACACACAAAGAATTATTATCACCTATCAACACTCAAGGTACAAATATAAAAGGGTTGGTTTGATAATGGATTGAAAGAGATGAATAAAAGAATGGGTAAAAAGATGGACGGATGGATGAATGGAGAGAGAAAGCGCCCGGTCGCTGTTTTCTTTGCATGTGTGCAGAAGTTTGCAGCTGGCTGGGAGTACCGGCCCCTGTCTCTCCCTCTTTATGTCCCTCCACCTCTCCGTCCATCAATCATCCCTTCCTCTCTGTCTGGGTGTACAACAATGGCGTGAAACATCTGCGGCTAGCGGGTAATTATGGCTGGGCCAAAACAGCGGGCACCGCTGCGCCGACGAGCTCCGGCACCCCGCAATTAGCCCTGCATCTCCATCTCCCCTCGCTCCGTCACTCCCCTGATGACCAGCGTATTATCTCTGTGAAGAGACCCGGGAGACAGAGGAGAGTGGAGAGGGGAAAAAAAGACAGATGAGTGATCTCAAAGGGACACGAGTGGGAGCAGATATGGACACTCACGCTGCCAAAACTGTCCTCTTTTTGGCTTTCTTTGCATAGTTTTGCCATTCATTTCAGCAAAGTAGTCTTTAACTCTTCAGTGAACGCCTGAAATTCCTCTGCCACACAGGAAATGGATTTTTAGGTTTGTGGCAGCAGCAAAACAATAGCTATAATGTCTAAAACGAGCTGGGATGTATTGACCGCTGTCCTGCAGAGTTCACCCTGATTGAACTATGACCAGCAGCTGTTTGAGAGAAGCTGTGGGACTGATGTCTCAGGAAACAATCAGAGAACCTGGAGGGAATTTCTTCAAATTTGGCCGCTTCAAACGTTCGCTTTGACTTCAACTGATCAGAGTTTGGTGGTCAAAGCTCGCAGTGTCCCCACAAAACTCATTTTTATCCATAACTCAAGAAGTCAAATGCAAATTATGACATCAGTTCACACTAATGGCTCATGGGATAAAATGATGAAGTGATGATGTTTTACATCCAAAAGGTCAAAGGTCAACTTCACTGTGACATCATAATATTGTGTCGAAACACTTTTCTGCTCATTTTTCAACAGCATTACTCAAAAAACTAAAGCGAGATTGTGAGCATATTTCACATTTGGTCAGATGCTGAATTGGTGACACTTATTTTGGGCGTCCACTTGAAACTGTGCTGATTATAGAGCTTCTGAAGTTGTGTGTGAAGCACTCACATTTGTAGTTTGCACCTTCGTTACGGCAACATCCATATTTGAAGCATTGTCGGCCACCACAAGCTCATTGGTTCTGCTGATACTGAGCTTCAGGTGATGTCACTTGAGTCAGTATTTGGCTGGCGGTGAATACTCCAGATATGAATCAAAACTTTGAGGCCACATAAGCCGCTACTGGCAAAATACACATGAATCTTCAGCTGAACTGTCAGCAGTCGAGTTGCATTGTGGGTAATGTAGGCGCCAGGTTTTCTGAAGGAAGAAGAATGCGTGAAATCCAACAGATCTCTCCGGATCAGCTGCATTGTTTTTTATTTTAAGCTGTCCATCGTGAGTCTGACAGTGTTTAACGCTAAATCAGTTGGTAGAAAGAGTTATTTTCAGTCACCTGAGTCCCCAAAGGCAAAGTCTCCAAGGAAAGGTCGCATCACAAGATGAACTCACAGGAAAATATACACGACAGACGGTTTAAAAGGCCCTTAGAGTGTAGTCTGACCAAATCTGCTTCCAAAGTTTCACAAGCAAAGTTATTGGAAACAGGCATGGAGGAGACTCCACATGGACTGTGTCGAGACAATATTCAAAACTAAAGTTATTCTGTAAATATATCATATTTCATAGTCGATTACAGTGTATCAAACAACCAGTGCTTGAGTCTCCACTGCTGCGTGTCAAGTGATGCATTATTTAAGCTGCTGACCTCAGGGCTCGTTGTATTCTCCGGTGATTTTTATTCCTTCCAGCAGAGCATTTCATGGGAAATGTGAACTGAATGTTATTTTAAAGTTTACCTTGACATTTGCACAGTATGAATATTTGACAACTTCATTTGTAAGGAAAGTTAAACTGTTCCATTTTTCTACTAAATGCCGGCACTTCTGTGAAAATGAAAGTTTCGGACTGAATTCAGGTGCGAATAACTGGCTGGTTCCATTTGATTGTATCACCTGAATTTATTCTCGCATCAGTCCTGCGTCTGAGTTCACTCTCATGAAAAGAAATAATAAATAAAGTTGTGATAGTAAGGAGGACAGGGAATGAAGCCAGCCGGTCATATTGAAGCCCGATAGTTTCGCGATTCACATTCAAATCCCAGTTTATTTACTGTTTTCCAAACTTTTCCATGGGGGAAGCTTCCCTCGCCTTCTCACATTTACCGTCCACTGTGTCTTCATTACGTGTGTTTGATTGGTAGGTGCACGAGTGTTTGTGCGCGCACACATTTACACGCGTCTGTGTGTGTCTGTGTTCGCTCTCCCCTGTTTGTGCCATTGTTTGCTTATGCATGTGCACCCCGAGAGCGTATGTGTGTTTCTGACTGCGGGTGCATTTTATGATGTGTACTTTTTTTCTCTTCCCAGTCCAGGAGTCCCCGTCAGGACCCCTAGGCGTCCCTGTGCCTGCCTGCCAAAAACGTCTGCATCTCCTGGACCCCCTCGAGGCAGGGGACAGCCAAATGTCACTTGGACCCTCTACAGAGTGGTGAGAGGAGGACAGGAAGAGGCGAATGAGAGAGGGGGGGGCAGGAGGAGAGGGGGAGGAGACAGGGAATTGAATGCGAGGGAGGTGAAAGTTAAAGAGGAGAAATGAAGATATGTAGAGTGATGACAGAGTTTGAGTGGATAAGACTCAATGAGAACTTGGCGAGTTGCTTCGGTACTCACGTTTTGACCCAAATCTTGGCGGAAACTTTCACAACGTAAACTGTGTATTTCAGTTTGTTCAGCTCTTTCATCCCAAACTCTTTCCAGCGCCTTCCCATTCCAGTTATGAGTGCACTTTTATCACCAGTAGAGTGATAAAAGTGGTTGTAGACGACTTCAAGAATCGCACTGGAGGTCAGTTTGGTGTGGACTGTCCACAAATGTGTCTTTTACGCTGCTGCTCACCAGACTCCATTAGTTCTTCCTTCCTTCCTCCTTCCTTTCCTTTCCTTCCTTGTTACAAACACTGTCTGAAAATGCTTGTTTTTGTTGCTTTGCACAAAGGAGCTCGAACACCTGCAGTAAGATGTGATATTTGGCTCCGAAACATGCAGTTATTTAAGCGAAGCTACAAAATGAGTGTCATCCTTATTATTTCTTGCTTGAAATCCAGCTTGGTTGCAGCAGGTAGCGTTCCATTCTTGAGTTTTCTTGATTTCATCTCAGAACAGAGGTGCCAAAATGTGCCAAATCATAAACCATTCGCTGCCTGGCAGGTGGGAGTCTGAAAATGCATGGTACACTTTGGAGAATGGTTGGGAGCAATTTTAGGTCTGTTGTAACCTGCTGAATCAATACTTAAGTGAACAAATAAGATGGGAAATATCAGAATCTGATTAAGGAATGAGGATTTCTACAGACCCGAACTTTTAAATGTGAAAGCAGCAGCAGAGTAAGCCGACAAACTGCAGGGCACAGTGTGACTGCAGCTCCATCAACTCATTTGGCAATAAACAGTGTCGTTATTTGTTCTAATTGGTTCGGTGGGTAAGATAATTAAATGTTAAACGCAGTGCAGTATTACATGTGGTGAAACGCTTCACATCACTGCATGTAAAATCACACATCTGAATTGCTATCCGTATGGAAGTCAGTCGGCCGTATAGAGCCAAAAATGCCCATCCACATTCAGAAAGGTGCACGGCGTCTTTTTCTTCTCTTGCCCACCTCCCCCATTCATCTCTGCCAGTCCCTCGCTCCTTGTCCTTGCATGGCGGACAAATGGAAGACAAGGACGAGACGTCTGGCCGCAGCACATGTGGAAGATTAATTCACACGGTAAACCGAGAAAGATATAAATCTCCTGTTCTCTTTTTAATGGGAAACACTCATGTCAAGTGTGCCTGTGTGTGAGGGGTATATGAGGAATATGAAGGGATAAAAACATGTCTTATTCTGGGTCACAGCTGCTGAGATGAAAACAAACACACACACACACACACACACACACACACACTTGTAACCCTCTGCTTAACCCTAATTCCCAATAGAGCCACGCACACACCCAGTGTCTACTATTATAGTCCCCTGCGTGTCCCGTCACACGGGGGGATATACAGTATTGAACAGGGATGTGCGCGGAACACGACATGAATGGAAACAATAGTGGCCTTCGCGCTTTTATTCTCCGATTGATACCACATGAACATTTCTGGGCTGATTATGGGTCAGGTCCACAGAGAAACACTCAAGAATGACAAACAGATTTAATTACAGTATGACAATTATTTTATACAGACAAAAAACAGTCGCTTTTATTTATCTCAGTCAAATGTTCTGCTTTTTGTTTCACATGTTTAAATCACTTTTAGTCCCACATCTTCTGCGGCTAAAGCAAGTTGCTTAAAATGCTGGAATGATGCTACATTAGAAAGGCAGCTAACTTAGAATTAGGGATGTGTAATTAAACGAGCTGTCGCTCATTTACGATCCAATGCATAATTCAAGCCGCCGTGCACATGAGGAAAGAATGAACTGGCTGTAACTAGTAGCTAGCTCTCCAAACAGCACCTACACAGCAATTACCTGTGAGAGATCGGTGTGTGTCTTTCTCTGTGTGTACATCCGCTAAGTTAATGGCAGTGTGGACGCGACAGTCTGAATATGTTCATCTGTAACATTTTATCATGGTTCACCTCACTCAGCCGCTGTCACGCAGCAAACACACACATGAGCTCGCAAAGGGAGGGAGCAGGAAAGGACACATCGAGGGAGAAAATGATCTGCCGGCACGAGTCCATTTTCCACAGCAGGTAGCTTTCCCAGAACTCAGAACTTTTTCAACAACTAAAGGAATTTTTTCCCTCACTTTTTAGACTGTTTAGTACTGTACTTAAAATGAAAAAGGGTAATGGCCAACACATATTTCAGCTTCACACCTTTTCAGATGAAGAGAATGAAGATTTGGAGGTTTGAAACAGCAAATTGGACTGAAAACGTCTAATTTAGGACTGAAGAAACCAGAACAGACATGTTAAAAATACTCTCAATAACAGCAACAATTGTACCATTTCATTTGCGTTCAGTCCCAGTTTCTGAGGTATGCTCAAGGAACCTTTATAGTCCTTATATTTTTAGAGCCCCAGAAAACAATTTTTTCTGTAACTTGAAATATTTTGGATTAAATAATCAACAATCAATTTGAGTTAAATATCAAGATTCTCTGCCCACTAAAAATAAGTGAGAAGCACACAGAGAAAAATGGAAATACAGGAAAATAACCAAAACTGTTCAAATAAACAAAGAAAACAAGTTCACCTCACCTGCATTGCTTTGCAAAGCAGGGTGCTGAAGGAATCCCACATGAACACAGCGAGAAGAAAATGCACACAGGAAGGCCTTGTGTCACGTTTAAACCCTCGTCCTTTCAGTATAAAGCAACAGCAACAGTATTTGAGCCACCAGGAATTGTAACTGAACAGGAAGCAGGGCTCTGTGTTCATGAAACATTGGAAATAATGAGGCTGCAGGTACTTCTGCTGTTTCATTATTTCCAAGACTTATGTTCAGGAAGCCACTTGGTCTCAGCAGGAGGAGACCACTGGTATGTGTTTCCACAATCTGGCCACTGACAAGGGCCGCACATGAGAAACATGACTTTTAGAATAATGTAATATTTTCAGGGTCCTCATTGGGGAACTCTTCTCTCTTGATCCCTCAACAGGAAGTCAGAACTTTTAGTTGCTACCTGAAATTCATTTTCGATGACAGATTATTTATCTGATGCTTTTTTTCCCTCCAGAGTGACTTGTACTGTAAAGGCCATCTTGTAAATTCCAACAAGGGAGAGCAATGCAATTGCAATTTTTTCCCTTTGGTATCTGTAAGAGTGAATAAAATAAGCTATTTTTGCAGCTATTCAAGATTGTAAGTGGGACAGGATCGCCTGGAGACCCCAAAACACACAGACCTTAATCCTCATTCAGTGCAAAATATTTGATGTGCACTAAGTAAACCTTGAATAGTGTTGAGGAATTCAGTTAATCATCATTATGAATATAGTTTATGTTTATGAAAACACGCTCAGTTAATTAAAGTGCTCAGTGCCTCTTTTCAGCATGTTTATCAGCCATTAATACTTCATTAATGAAGAAGAGGAAGACGGGGCCGATCATTATTGGATGTTCACTTAGCTCCCCCTTGTGGTTATTTTGTGCAACTACAGCTCAGTCACTGTCGATTCGAGTGTGTCGATTTTAAAGGGAAAATCCCCCCAGAAATGTGATATTTTGGAGAGTTTGGAATTAAAAAAAACAGCGAATGAGGAAGGAATTCTTGATTAATTGTTTTAAAAGACAGAAAATTGGATAATAATTTAATTAAATCAAGAAATAAAATTCATGTAATTATATAATATAATTCATGTAATTATATAATATATTCTGTTTAAAAAAGAACAACACAGAAGTGTTGAAAAGTGCGAGAAATTACTGCGAATGCATTTGTCAAGCATCGAGTACTTTTTGTCCATTTTTACGTCAGTGTTTTCAGGATTTTAGGAAGATGGCGAATTCATTTTTAAATACTTCAATTGTGTAACTAGTATTTTGACATCAACGTTGTATTATTTCCAAGATAATCCGCCTTTTTCTCACACAGATTCACAAAAATGTCATTTCATTGCAAACAGAAGACACGATTATAGTGGAATACGACCAATGTTGGATTTAGTTCCAATTCGTGATCAAGGGACCTCAGAAGGACACTACGCAAGGCAGGTGAGCAAGTTTCATCAAGTTATGATAGATTTACAGTACAAAATAAGGACTCACGTGCTATTCCAACAGTAGAAAATGTTTAAAATTAGTCATTGTGTTACGGTAGGTGATATATTGTAGTTTAGTCCACAGTGTAGCAGTGAACCTGTAAAGATTTGGAATTTAGCCATAATTCGGTCCGTTGCGTCCCACCAAAACAGGAAGTTTTCAGAGTTTACATACAGGCTAGCTAACTAGCCTGCGGCTTACATACGCATTTTTTGTGTTTCCACAAATGTTTGAATCGTGTGAATTATCTGTCCGTGCCACAAAGGACAACCTGTTATCTTAGTAGCAGCTGTGAATGAATGCGTTTATCGGCTTCTGTTTGTGGCATTTAACTGAAACTGGCACTCTGTCACTTTGAGCCTGAAGATTAGCAGATTAGCTAGCTGGTAAGCTAACACTAGCTCGGTCACGAAACATCAGTACTGACAGTTGGATTCTCCTGCACGGTTCGCTACAGGGTTTGGCTGTGAAGTACAGCGCAGTTGCCTGGTGTCAGCTTTTCGTGTTTAACTCTCTGTCCAGCTAATCAGTCAGCGCCGTAACATGAAGTTATGGAGGAGCGAAAGCTAAAGAGAAAGAGTCCCAGGACCTCCACCAACACAGCGGCTCCGACTGGTGGCTCTGGCCGGAAAACTAGCACTTCCTCCGTGGGACGACATGTAGGCTACAGCCATAACACGGGGACTCACTCCAGCCAAAAGAGCAAGAGCAGGAGGTAGCAACTGTACAAGTATTGTTATTTTACTCATTATAGTTTTAGATCATGCTTTTATCTTCCTCAGAAATAAAGGAATTAAATAAGATCGAGGTTGCTAGTCTTATCTGATTATCAGGGACTGGAATCACTCATTTCTGGCTCGTTTCCGTTGTTTGCCTTCCAGGGTGATTCGAGAAAAACCCAGGCATCATCTGGGTTTGGGTGGCAAATCTAATCAGAACCAGGGTCAGGCAGCACCTATCATCCAGCACTCCTTCCTGACTGATGTTTCAGATGTGCAGGAGATGGAGAACGGCCTGCTCAGTCTCCTCAATGACTTCCACTCAGGAAAACTACAAGCATTTGGTAATTTGGACTCCTCACCAGAACACACATTGACCCACAATGGGAAAACATCCCTGTTCAGCTTTAGAAAATTGTGTCTCAAATGTGATAATATTGAACACACATGCGCTGAAATCACCTGTGCATGTTTTCACTTCCTCCTCTGCTGTCAGGCAACGAGTGCTCCATAGACCAGATGGAGCATGTGAGAGAGATGCAGGAGAAGCTGGCTCGTTTGCACTTTGACCTCTATGGCGAGGTGGACGAAATGCCCGAGGACCAGAGGAAAATGGCCTGCGACACCAACATGGACAAATTACTTCTTAATGTAAGGCAGGAGATGCATTTGTCACTGTATTTTCACTCTTGTTTGTGTGGTTGCATTCTTTTAAGATACCCAGACAGAGACCGCTTTGCTGAATATTGCTCCAGGTTTTTACAAATCACTCACAACTCTGCTCCTGAAATGCCGTTAAGCTCACTGTGTTGTGGCATTTATTTGGAGAAAGCTGTGCATTGATGTGGTGTTAACTACTCAACATCCCAGCAAGGATTTAGCTGCTTATTCCCCTGCAAGTGTTAGCTGCTTGTTGCACGTCGAACAAGATAATGCCTGGAAGGTTCATCTTAGTGATCGTATAATCTGATAAAAATGTTCTTTTTCTCCACAGCTTGAGGAGCTGAGTTCTTCCATGTATCCTTTAGATGCTTAACATTCACCAGTCTTCAGGCATCATAATAATCCGGACTTGCTTTTTAAAGCCTTGAAAGTAAAACGTCTTTGCCTTCGGGTTTCCCGTCTGTCCAGCACTGATCTTGTTAAAAACGTCCATTTTTTGCCTGTTTCTCCTTGACCCCGCTTCTCCAGCCAGAAGCTGAATCTCGCTGACTCCCAAGAGATCCCGAGGACTGCCAGCATGTGATTTTCTCTCCTCTCAACTCCATCTGACCCGGCTGTTTGTTTTATGCCATCTGGAGGAGGCAGCGGATGAGGTGGAGTTGAAGCAAACTCGAGCCACCAGCACTCCCTGTGTGTGCAGGGGGGTGGATGCATTGGAAGATGTCTCAGCAGGGATGCACTGACAGCCTGATTTGTCACTCATATTGATTAGAAGTATAGTTCTAATCTTATCACACTAAACAGCAAGAGTATAATAATGAACTTGGTGACATTGAATTGAACGTCACGTCTTCTGATAAATCAGATCCAGTATGTCTCTTTCTTTAGAGCCAGAGTTATATGGAGGACAGTTTAACATCTATTTTCTGACCGACAGTATTATTCCGAACATAGTGGCATTGGTGCATCCCTGTCACGGCCTGTTTAAAGTCGAGCTGTAGTAAGTCCACTAGTTTGCAAACAGTCTAGATTTGCAATACATTGCTAACCAAAGTGACATTGATATAAAGCACTCACCGTAGTCCTTGAAATCTTCAGTGTTTTTGTTCATGGGCTTTGTTCAAAGTGAACTCACTGCAAACCTGCTCTGTAAGCAACTTTCAGATTAACTTTATTGCACTTTCTTATCTATTGTCACAGGTCAGTCAGTGTCGTCACAAACTTAACACCCAGAGCCAGACTTGTCGAAGTATCCATGCAGAAATTTGGCCTGGTTCACAGAACTTTAAAAGCCTGCTCAGACCTGATCTGCGAGACGATAACAACCTAAAAAAATCTCTCCTGATCAGGTTAAAATTGTACTTAAATTCATTAAATTGGCCGAAAAATTACATTTGAGTGCACAGAGCACTGTGTTATGTGTAAAAAAAAGAAAAAAAGAAAGAAAGAAAGAAGAAGTTAATGAGTTTGCATATAACTTCCTGCGACATGTGAGTGGCCTGATATCGCCTCGGACACCTTGCTCAGTGTTGAACATATTTGCACATAACCATGCAACATGCAGAACACACTGCACATTGTCACCGGCGTGTTGGCTTGACGCTGGAAAAGAAGAATCCAAATGTTGTCATCACAGCCATGCCTTACTTTTTTATTCAATCATTTTGGCCTTATCGGTTCTAACCTTTCAGTTGACTCACGTAGAACATGTTGATTTTAGGTTTGGATCCTGAGTTTTCAGATAATCATTTGATGCTGCTTGTTTTTGCTTGTTTTTACCAGCGGTGTTGGGGGGAGGCGGGACTATTTAGAAGAGTTTTAACTGTTTTGTGATTTTCCTTTTATTGACTTAATAAATGTGTTGTCTGAATCTGTTGGCTCCAGTTTTTAAACCCTCCGTTTGTCAAATCGGTCAAAAGGGAAGGACGATTGGTTTAGAGGGGAGTAAGTGAGGGAGTAATGGGGAGAAAAGGAGAAATGCAAGACAGCGTGAACTCATTCATCCTCCTCATTTCCTCCCTCTGTGACGTAATAGCTTTTTACTTGCATCATAAGTTAATTAGATGCATAATTTCGTAGCATTAATTTGTAAATGTTCTTGGATCAGTTTTCCCAAAGCCCAAGATTGTGTCGTCAAATGTCTTGTTTTGAAACCTGGAAATATCCACATTTAAGACGCTGGAATTGAAACCTGACAGTAGTTTCATGAATTCACTGACTTTCAAATACATTGACAACATGACTAGCCTTTGTTTGTGCTGATGACCTGCTGTTAGCTTCCTGATCACACACTGGACCCCCCCTTGTTCCTCGCTGATGTGCTGCGTGTGAAGGAATGCGCGCATCCTCTTGTTGACGCGTCTCTAAGGTTACAGCGCGCGCCGGGCGGCACGAAGGCGTCCTGCCTGTTCGCTCATTAGAAAACTGAATCTGTCAGGAAGTGAGAGTGTAAGTCTCAGCGTTTTCTCTGAGTGGCTTTGACCGTGTGAGAACCATGGAGACGAAGCTGAACTCAGCCCCGCACTCGGTGAAGCAGTGGCAGCTCGGCGGGACGGACTACGACCCGCAGCGCGTCCGCAGCCTGCGCTCCGGAACCCGCTTTAGCACCTGGACCCCCCTGAACGACAAGGCGAGCAACCTGCAGGTCAGACCAGCAAACGAAGCAGACACTCATCTGGAGTCTTGTAGAATAAAGTTTTAGTGATTTCTTTTTATTAACGACCACCAGAGGGCAGGCATGACTAAGTTATTGCAATACGTCATTTCTGAGACTCATGCTTGAAACGCACGTGGACTCTTATAAAACACGGTTTATTTTAAAGCCCTGAATAAAATTTTAAAGCCGCATTGAGGTGGTGATGGTGCAGAAGCTCTGCATATGTCAGCCTTAAAATAACCCTCTTAGCTTTATTATTAATGCTAAAGTACGCAAAAGCTCAGGGTGGAGTTAATTGGTCAATTAACGGGATTTGGAACAGGTGAGCAAAGTGACGGGTCGTCTCTGTGCGCTTCCTGTCCTGCTTCCACACAACAAAAGATAATTTCAACGTAAATATCCGATTAATATCTAATTATTGTGTCATTTCACCAACGTTGCATGTTGTGAATTGTGTGCAGAGGTGGTTTAGGGCATCTGTGTCGAAGTCCTCTAACCTGGGTTGAACACAGGCAACGTCACCCAGCAGCCATTACGAGTCATGTTTTTACTGTAGCTACTGTACTGCTTCATGAAACTGGGTTGAAAAAAATTCTGTTTGTTTTCCGTCTTGAAAAAGACCCCACATAAGAAAGTGCTTAAATTCCAAGCTTTACAAAGAAAATCCATAAGTGGCAAACCAATAAACATAATGGAAGGAAAGAGGCTGAAACATTTTATTTTATTCATCTGTGCATGAAAGTCATTAGCATTTGACTTCTCAGCATTATTTATGTTGGAATGTATTAAGTTACTGTTACTTTTAATTAAACATCTAATTCCATATAATAACTTTTGCCCCCCCAGCCTCAGATGAACGGCTCTGTGCTCCTTTGTGGTTAGAGTCTGTCTGTTATCTCCACTGTATACAATAAAAAGTACACGTTATACACATTTATCCAGGATACATTTGTAGAACTTTGCATTGAGATGAAGCTTCCAGTCTCCTGACAAAGATACCCAACTTTTTTTGATAAATGACTCCATCAGTCTTACTCTTTGGTTCATGTTTTTAATTAATTATTTGGAGTCTGCCATGCCTTCAGTCTTCATCAGTCAGGCGCCTTCCACATGTCCTTCACTGAGTGTGTGATGTTTGCTGGTGTTCTTTCTCCCATTTTTTCACAGCTGTTTGAGGAGAGGATGAACCTTGTGCTCCACTGGTTTGATCTGTGGACTGACAGACAGAGGAAACACCTGTTGCAGTCTCTGCTTGTACGCTGCACCAGGTCACAGATCAAGTATGGTCTTTTTTTTTTATTAACCCCCCTTCTTTTGTGTGTTTGTATTTAATCTGTTTTTGATACTCTGCTGTGTTGATGCTGAACGTCTGGCTTTAAAAGGGAAACCTCTGATGATCTGAGCAGGTACTGCAGAGATTTGCTGATCGAGACGGTTCCTGTGACTCAAGTGGACTTCACGGCGGTGCTGCCGCGGTTCCTGTCCCTGTATGTGATGTCATTTCTCTCCCCCCGTGACCTCTGCTCTGCTGCCCAAGTCAGCTGGCACTGGAGGGTCCTGGCTGAGCAGGTGAGGGGCCCAGAAGAGACGTGTTTGAAATTTTCCTGTGAGCCAGTGATCTAATTTTTCCCCCTCTCTGCCCAGGACTGTCTCTGGGCAGGCCGCTGCATCAGAAGAGGCTGGTTCCTCCCATACACTCCAGGAGAGAAAGAATTTGGTGCATGGAAGAACCACTACGTCTCCTGCGTCTCCACGCTGGACTGGCTCACTCCGCGGGAGGCGACCGAGCAGTACGGGACCCTCAACCAACAAAGCATGGAGCCGACGGAGGAGGAGGAAGAGCGGAGGAAGGAGAGGAGGATCAGGCAGATGATCAGAGAGAAACTGCAGGAGGAGAAGAGTGAGTGGCAAAGAAAGAAATCAAAGGAAACCACAAGTAACGGCACCGCTCACTGCTCACAGCTGCGATATTTGCAGGGCTGTCTCTGAGAACCAGGAGGGCCTGGAGCAGCCACACAAAGCCAGACGGAGCCAGAAGTGCCCAGACGAGGAGGCCCAGCTCTGGACTAACACTGAGCTCTTGGCCCTCTCTCTCCTGGCCTCCAAGGGCTGTTGGGTCCTCCAGCCTCTGTCTCAGCCTGGACAGGGGAGAGCCTGGGACTGAAGCCCTGAACATGGGGAGACTCCGAGGCTCCATTCCAACCAGGTGATTGTTTCCATATTAACTTACCTTCAGTGATATCAGTTACCTTTGTTTAGACTGTAGTTTGTTTGTTTTTTTTGGCATTGCTGGACTTCCATATTGGTACAACCTGTACACAAGGGGAGCACTTTTATTCAATGTACTAAAGCTGTGATGTGAATGCAAACCAAACCTCTGTCTTCTCTGTCAGTAACAGACTGAACAAAGCCAGTGGAGCACTGTCCTCCTTCACCTCCGGACCTGCACTGCCACACACAGTCCCTCCCATCCACCCACCCTCTCCAGCCCTCTTACTGCTGGTCTCAGATAAGATTCCTGCCTACGAGGTAAAAGAAAAATGAAGAGTCTGTCAGTCAGTGATGAAGATAGGCCTGTGAGTGTGAGAAGAAAAAGGCACAGTGGGAAGATGAATGTACAGTAATATTTCTCCCTGTCTGCTCTTTTCTTGTTGCTCAATCTAGCTGCTGCTGAGTGGTGTGAAGGCAGGAGTGATTGTGGTTCTGTATGACCACAGAGGGACTCTTTCAGCTCTGTTAACCCAGGCAGAAAGGGCTATTTCTGGGCAAAGAGTTCAGAGGCTGGGCCTACTAGCTCCAGGTCGGACGGAGGAAATGCATCTGCTTCACAGTGAGAATTAATAATGCTGTGAATCTTAATGTGTGGAGACACTGCTTCAGTCCAACTGGAGCCTCCAGTGCTACAAGTTTATCTCCCAGGATCCTCTAATGCACATCTGCTGAAACCATTTCATGGCTTATTGTATTATTCTAGCACTTTTTTGAGTCCAGGGCTAACCTCATCCCTTGGCTCAGAGCTGGCCCAAGACTATCATAAATCTTAAATTAATATTGCATTATGCATAGACTCACCCCCTCCAGATCACTGGTTGTAATATGATGATTCAAGATAAAAGAGCTCATGTTTTCAATTATTTTTTTCTTTTTGTATAACAAGTTTGAAGGACTTCCTAATTTTTAGATGCAAAGTACCTCATCAATTGTCCAACAGGGTTCTGTGGCACATTGATTCATTTCTCATTTTCACTTGTGTCGTCGTCATTTGGGAAGAAAACTGTTGGAACATTCTGAATATTTTTAGGCATATTTACCGAAATCTTATCTCCTGTCTACAGTTTCTGTGTTCTTATGAAGATATTTGTTATAGTAATTATAATCTTTCAAACCCAATTTAGATGAAACTGCACGAGGCTCGAACTGAAAAGTTTAAATTCGTAGTTTCTGAAAAGTTGACCACATTTTCTGTTCTTTTCTCAGTGTACAGTATGAATCCACTTTGTTTTACCTTCAACACTTCAGGTAGGAGCCTGTCAGAGAGGACTCTACTGACCCCCAACCACAGAGAATTCTGGGAAAAACTGTGTGGCTGGGTGGCACCAGCTGAGGAGGGAGGAGGGATTGACATCTTCTCGCCGCTGGCTGCGTCCGGTTGGTCGACGCAGATGTTGGAACACTCACATTTCTTAAGAATCTGTATTTCTGTCGCCACTCCTGCGTCTGTCTCGCTAACTTCCTGTCTCTTGCCTTCTCTCAGCATCAGGAGTGGCTCTCATCCAGACTCTCTCTACGCTGACTGGCCTGGAGGTTCGGGCGCCAACGGGTCTTGCCACCGGAAGTTTCCAGAACAGTGAGTCAGCCTTGCACAAGACTGACTCAACTGAGAAACTTCAGCTGAAAAACGTTTGTTCAGAGCCCCCAGTGTACGAATATGCTTTTTGTGACTGCAAAACAGTCACAAACACCTCAAAGAAAAATAGACAGCAGCAGGCGACCGATGTGATCCGTGGCCCAGTGCGATGTCTCGACTTTCATAAAACATTTCAAGTTTTAATTTTTACCATTTCCATAAAATCAAACCCCATTTTTCATGGTTCACATTCAGTAATGACATCTCTATATGTAGTTTCCATTGTCAGCGGTTGAGTCCGCCATCTCTGTATTTGATTCAAAATGCCTCCAGTGTAATTTAATCTGAGTAACATCATGCCGACGGTTTACTCCTCGCTCTCCTCACACTGACTCAGAGCTGTATTAAATTACTGCTAAAACAACTCAGATTCCAAAACAAGTTCGGCCACTGTACAAAGCATAAATAAAACAGACTGTGATAAGATGCTCATTCCTTTTGAGCTAATACTCAGCTGAACACAGCACAAAGACAATATATTTAATGTTTGACCTCATCAGCTTCATTGATTTTTATAAATATCTGCTTATTCTGAATTTGATGCAGCAGTGTGTTTCAAACAAGTTGGGGCAGGATCAACAAAAACACCTGTTTGGAACATTCCACAGGTAAACAGACTCATTGGTAACAGGTGACAGCATCATGATTGGTATGAAAGGGGCATCCTGGAAAGGCTCAGTCGCTCACAAGCGAGGTTCACCACCTGATTGTGATGATTGTGTGGAGGATATTCCAGCATGGGCTCGGAAACACTCTGTAAATGATTTCATTCTGTTTTTATTTATGCTTTATACAACATCCCAGCTTTTTTTTAAGAAGAAGTTTCAGCTAATGCACTGTGAAAGTGTATCACTGCATTTTGCACCGACTGGTTATCAAATATGAACCAAGACATAAAGATAATTTTCTGCAGTTTCTGGACAAAGCAGCTGCTCAAGAAATGTTTGTTGTCATATTAAAGTACATTTCCTGTCACCACAGTAGTGTCAGCAAATGAACCAGCGCTAAAATCTTCAGGATTGGAACTTTATGACCCCACCTGTGTAAAAAGCACCATGCTTTTGTCGCCCTCTTTGTTTCCCCTCTCGCAGTCCTGAGCGAGTGGTCGGACGGCAGTGTGTGCAGCGGAGTCTCGAACCTGCAGCCAGCAGCCCCGGCTCTGCAGTTTGTGTGTGAGATTGTACTGCAGGGCTGGTGCAGACAGGCGCAGTGGATGGAGGAAGCTCTGGAGGAGCTGAGGGGCTGCCTGGGGCCACAGCTACAGCGGGTCAGCCTCCAGGCCAGGGGCCGAGCTCTGGGTGGGTTTCCTGTACCTGTAACTTTCATCACAGCGGGACCGATGGCAGGTTGAAACAAATGCCTGCATACTCTGTGTCCTGTAAACTTCCTGAAGAATCTGCTCATATGTTTATAGGTCATTTTCTGTGGGAGACAACCTGCCTCGAGGAGCTTTGTGTGTCCCGAGATCTAAATGAGGCTCTGACGGAGGGGCTCACCGCTCTCACAAGACAGGAGGAGGTGGGAATTACAGTCAGGGAGTTTTTAATAACACACAATTACAACAGAACAAGAGCAGAGCAACTGAGATGATCCAACGTTAGTCACGTTCTCTCTCATCTTCAGAGCAGACCTTTGGAGTTTCTTGCCGTCTTCCTGACAAGATGGTGTGAGGAGAAGGATGGAGAAGAGAGCCGTGTGGGGGATGAGTCTGTAGCACCACTTATCTCGCAGAAATGCCTCAGCAGGACACCTGAGCTGCCGCAGGTGTGTGTGCTTTGTCCATTCAGAGACGGTTGAAGGAGCACACTACATCTGTCCAACTCCTCTCTTTCTGTCTTTAGACAGTGTTAGATTGGAGAGGTGCGGTTGCCAGAGAGCTGCACCACAGCGAGTGTGTGTATCTGGGCAGACTGGCCGCTGTGCTGAAGGTACGGCTTCATTCGGGAACAACTGGTACACAAAACATTACACAAAAAGATAACTGAATTTTGTTTTATTCGTACAGTTTAGTGACGATCACGTTTAGCTGCTGAGAGGCCATTGTTTCAGGTGCAGTCCCACTCGACATGAGGTCAAATCAGACTTCAAAATATTTCCTCTGCACGCGCTCCAGCAAACAGCCACTGATTGGCCTTTCTAGAGGCTTTGGGGAGTTCATCTAATGCCTTTGTGGTCGAGGTGTTGGAGATATTCAATGAATCATGGCTCTGCAGCTGCGTGGCTGATTTCTTTCCCACTTTTTTATTAGAATCTGCTTTGGGGAGGATAATTTAGATGTTTTTCAGAGCAACCACCATCACAGCAAGAGTTGTGTTTGTCCGTTTAGGTGCAGAATGTTGACGTCTGAGACGAAGGTATTGAATCGATACCTGTTCTTTCTTTGTGCTGAAGGTGTACCAGGAGCCGCTGACAGCAGCCCTGAACTCCAACAGAGCCATTCTCAGCTACGCTGACATTCACATTGTCCTCAGCCCTGTCACACAAATACTGGAGCTCAACAGGTACACACACACACACACACACACACACACACACACACACACACACACACACACACACACACACACACACACACACACACACACACAACAAGGATTTCTATGACGCTCTCTTGTTTGCATGCCTCTGTGAGAACATGATAAGACAGCCCTGCAAAAAGCAACATCTGAGTAAAAGGAAGCATCCTGAATCAAGGCAACAGGATTTATTTTCTTTTCTTACCAGGTGTTTTTTATGTTTGAGCATTTCACTTGTTTTCCTTCATTTTCTTAAAAAGATTACAGTTTTTTTACAGAGAATTTATTACTGGTTCAGATGACTTCATGCTTAAAACTAGAATTTCCAGAATTAGAAAGTTGTTTTTTTGATGCTGAAAAGTTAGATGTGTTGTTTAAATAAGAAAAGCAGAACAGGAAAACTTCACTAACCAAGATTTTTTAAACTAATATTTCCCCAGTTTTTTTCTTGTTGTTCAGAGCTGATTTTTTGCAGTGAGATGTGTGTTCACGTGTGTGTGTGTGTGTATGCGTGTGTGTTGCAGGGTGTTTCACACAGATTTAGAAGCCAGGCTGCAGCAGTGGGGTGCAGAGCAGTGTGTTGGAGATGTGTTTGTCAAACTGTGCTCAAAACTCAGAGTCTACACCAACTACCTCAACAACTACACCACTGCCCTCTGCACCATCGACAAGGTGAACTCCAACAACACCTCAAGCTAATGAGCTACACTACAAGAGTCTGCACTGCTTTTGTGCTGAATGTAGTCAGATATATTGTGAGTTAAAGTATATAAAGTCAGTTGTGTGTGTAATAACAAAACACAGGACACTTGCAAAATGAATTAAAGGTGTAATTTATGTTACTTAATCAGTAAGTAAAGGCTGTTGTGTGTATGTGTGTCAGTGCAGAGAGACAAAGCCTTCATTTCGGGCTTTCCTGAAGAGAGCAGACAGAACTCTTGCAACACACATGCTGAGGTAAAAGCACACACGCACAAACACTTCTGACTTTTCTGTGCTTCCAGGCCACGATTCATTGATTAAACTGAAGCGTTTGCATGCGTGTGTTTGTGCAGCCTGCAGGAGCTGCTGCTGTGTCCGGTGTGGAGGATCCACGAGTATGTGACTCTGCTTCAGGCCCTGTCTGTGCACACACACCCTGATCACCCGGACCACACACACCTCTCCTCTGCCCTCAACACCCTGTTACGATTCAGAGAGTTCACACAGAAGGTACGACAGCCACACACAGCGCTGAGTCAGTGCCTCGTGCTGATTTGAGCTGTGGAGTCTGGAGCATTTGTGTGTAAAGATGTTTTCTTCTGTTTCAGTTAAAGCGTAACTCAGAGAGAGACAGGCTGATGGAGGAAACGCAGCAGATGATCCAAGGCTGTCCGGTAAAAACGCGCCCTCACACTCTCAAATATAAAAGTATGAAACATACAGGTATGAGGTATTTTAATATGATTATAGTGTGTGTTCTGTCTGTGTTTGTAGGACCTGAGTGAAGGAAACAGGCAGCTTGTCATAACTCAGGATGCTGCTTTGCTCAGGAGCCCCGATGAACAGATTCCAGACTCGCTCAGGTAGCTACACTCATATTCCTGTCGTCGTAATGTGTTCAGAGTGGTGATTTCTATCACTTTATAACCAGAAACGTTAATAGAAGTAGAATATTTTTGAACACCTACCAAGCTTACAGGCCAAACTGATGAATTTTTCTTATTTACTAAGAATCACATTTGTCAGAATTTTACTTTGAAAAGGGTTTCAGGTTTAATTTCAGCATTGTACAACTTCTAGTAATGAATAAATTAAGCAAGTATTAAATTACATCACCAGAGTTTGTATGTAATCAAGTGCTTCATTTCATTCATTAGGACCTACGAGCAGGTGGCTGATGTGGGCCTCTTCCTGTTCAACGATGCTTTGGTGCTGACACGGCGAAATGTGCATCACACACCTTTCACGCTGGCTCACCGCTGCACACACACTTTCCTGGCCTCTGTGGCTCTCAGCAGCCTGGCTGTCAGAGAGATCACGCATACACGCTGTGAGTTGTTTTTTTTTGCACGGTGCACTCCGAATTTTGCCCGTAATCTTCAGTATAAATTCTGGAAGTTACCAGAATGTCTTTGTCTGTAGATGTGAGTCACGCCTTTGTCCTGGAGGGGCCTTGTCGTTCTTGGGTTTGTGCCACAGAGAGAGAAGAAGAGAGAGAGCACTTCCTGTCTGTGCTGCGTTCTGCCATCACCTCTGCTCTGACAGGACATCAGTGACGGCGCCACATCCCGGCAAGACAAGAGGAGGTTTGGATGCCACTGTTGGCCCCTTTTTATGTGCAAAAGTGTTCAAATGTTTCAGGAAATCTCAAAAGGAAATTATTTTCCACACCACAATACAATGTAAAGACAAAGCTCTCCTGCCACTCCACGTCAACATAGTGGAATACAGTCTGCAGCGACTTCAGGAAACAAACAGTCGCTGAGAGGCTGAAGTCAGGCCAGGTTTGCTTTGCCTGACGCGCTGAGCTCGAAACAAAACCCGTGAAATAGCTTTATTAAACAAAAAGGTCAAGTTATTATAATATTCACAAACTCATAATCAGGTCAACATGTGCATCAACTATTATAAGCACAACCCACAAGACCCAGCTCGATGTTCATAATCAAAGCAGTCACAGAAGAATAAATGACAATATCACAAATACGAACCAATAACCGTCCCAAAAATATAAACCTGATTAATATTCAAGATTCATTTCTCTCTGAACTCTTTCATCACTCCGACACAGGCATTTTCTTTATTTGCAATGTTTGGATTTTAACAAGTATTTTGTCACTTTGTCATTTGAAGCAATCCTGCTGTTACATTGCCGGAAGGTTCTGAGTATTCGAATACATGGCAGCCAGTATTATTGTAGTTAAAAACTGCTGCAGTGGCTTCATTGCAGATTTGATGACCTTTTTTCTGAGCGTCAGCCGCAGTAGATGTTACAGAGTGGCTTGTGTTGTGTTTGCCTGTCTATCTCTTGTGTGGAGTAGTTGAAGTCCATGTCTGCATTCATTCTTTTAACGTAAAACCGGTATCAGCTTGACAGTCCCAGCACCTCAAGTGGCTCTCCTCTTTCTCGGTCAGCCCTTTAACTGCCAGCAAATATCGCTTCATGTTCTGAGATCTTTTATGTTTGTGTTTACTTATATTTCCCAGTTATTGACAGACTATATGTTCCAGTTTTTCAGTGTTTCTAAATACTAAATGTTGCAAAACTATTTTCAGCTTCATTGTTTAAACAAGTTTTCATCTAGAAACTGTGATAGGAAGCTTATTTTTATCAATACCTGTAGCTTTAAGGTGTCTTTTTCTGTAGTTAATTGCTTTTTCTATAATCAGAGGCATTTGTCTAGTTCCAGGTATAAAAAGTCTTTATTGATAACCAAAAATAACCCAAATTTCACATTTTAAAGAGTTTCACTGTCAGTGAACTGCAATACAACACATCACGTATACACTTATGTACATTATTGCCACTTATTAAAAAATGGATAAATGGTTGTGTGATTATCTGTCATTAAAGATCAATACAAACGACAATAAAGAGAAACATTCACTTTCTTTCAACGACGTAACCTGACAACATACTTCATGTTCTAGCCTTACTCTCTACTTTAACCTATGATGATCACAGTGACAGTGAATATGAAATGAGCTACTTCCTAAAAAGTATTGTTTGTTTATTTACACCTAATACAGTACACAGTGTACACATTGAGCGCCAATAAAAGGTTGCATTTTGCAGTCTTCAGAGCACCACAGATGAGGATTAGGTAACAGTGGAACACTTACTTTCTTAAAAGATTAAAGAAGAATGCAATGCTACGATGACAGTTTGAGTTTGAGTTTGATTTTTTTCTTTTGCACATAGTTATTTTTTGATTTTTACTCTTTCTGTTTAGTATCTTAAGTGACGATGAGGATGTTTTTAGTGCAGGTGAAATCTTTAAGATGACCTGCTCCAAAGGATGAAAAACCTCAAGCATCAGTGGTGTCACAGCCTGCGGTTCACCAGATGTGGGTTGTTGTTGTTGTTGTTGTTGTGCGCTGCAGGCATGTGTGTGGCCTGCTCTTTACCAGCGACTGCATGGCTCTTGTTCTGCAGTCCCACGCTGGCCGCCGTGCCGTTTGTCCCTTTCTGGGAGCTGAAGCCCTTCGGTTTGGGGATTCTTGTCGGTCCGGGTCGTCGGAATGCTTCCAGAGGTATCTGTGGAAAAAAAGCAGAGCGACAATGAAGTCTGACAGAGTTGTAATACTTTCGAAGACTGTACTGTGACTTACAGCAAAGAACCTGGAATATACTATGTACAAGAGGTAGGTTCGAAGTTTTGACCAGATAATGACCATACTGTAAGTTTGATTGAGGTGCTTGCAGTAGCTGATGTAATACTGACGATGACCACTAGATGATATCAAATCATATTTTATGGGCAGTAAACGAGCACAGTGCCAAATCTTGACTGCATGATGATATACTTTGCCCCTAAAAGAACTCGTTTGGAAGACAAGAAAAAGCTTTTTGTCCATTTTTGATGCTCTAAAGAGACCAGTTCAGTCCCACCATTCTGTAATTCACATGTTCACATATTCCCAGCAGTGGCACCATTTTGGAAATACAACGGCTAAACAACATTGCATGTTCTAACATGTTTCACATGAAATATATGGTTAGACAACAGAAAAGAATTATTCCAGATCTCTTTTGTCCAAAGAAAAATCCAATAATATCAAGCTTATGTGAAGGTAAAGCAGCAACAATTAATCTGTGATTTGGCTATCAAAAGAAAATTAATTAACAACTATTGTGATAATCTGATAAATTATAGAGGACAGTTTTCACTGACGCAGCCCCAGAAATGTCTTAATTCTCAGAGAGCGCTGTCTCACTGATGGAAAAACTTTTTTCATTGTTGTCCCTCATACAGTCCCAGTCGATCCGGTTATTAAAACAGTGTGAGTTTGTTGCTTAGAAACCAGACTGCACACAACAAAAGAAAATATGGGAAGCACAGCATTTCTCAGATTCTCAAACAATTTACTGCTCCGCTTACTGTGCAATCACTTTTCAATCAGTGTGTTTATATGCAGTGCAGCATGCCAGGATACTGAGGGGCATCACTTTGGATCAGTCCCTGTACAGTAGAAAACGTATCCTGTTTACAGGAACTCTGATAAAATGTTTCCACAACTACAAGTAACCCAGCCGACCGAGCCATGTGCTCCTCATTCATTTGCAGTAGGCACTTCATGCCTCGAGGATTTGAGCCCTTTTCGAAAATGTTCCCTCATATTTCTTGTTTTTATGTTATATGTGTGTGTGTGTTTCCAAATTAGCTTGGTAAGTCATACATTTCACATGAACAGTCGATGTCTGAGTCCCTCTGCTCCTTTTGAAGCTCACAGTTCGTCTCCTCCAGAGACTAAATTACTCCGTGGCAGCAGACAGAATGCGGTTAAATTCTTCAAAGTTATCAAGGGATGCAATTGGCGCATTGGTCCACTTCTTCAGCACCTACTTTTTGGAAAAAGTAATTGAATTTTGCAAAATTTCCGCCAACTCAAATCATCCTTTTGAACAAATTAATGCAGAATTTTAGATTTCTGTGTCCCTAGTGAACATCTGAAACGAAAAGGCATTTTGCAGCACAGACCTCTTGTAGAGTGTTAATTAGAGACAGAACTCGGGGCTACCTCTTGGACAGACATGTCTTCAGCTGAGTGAGACTTTTCAGTATTTCCATGAGTTTCATCACACCCACCAACTTTATTCCCAGGCTGAACAACCAGAGAAAAGCACTTGGATGTGTTCGTGTGCAGCTTGTGCTTTTTGAGAATTAACAAAAATCTGCAGAGAACCACATCCTTGAATATTCATAAATTTCAGAATAAGTAGAGTTTATGCTTCAGTGGAGCGAATGGGCCAGAAAATCTGTATGGGCTCCACGTTATGGGAGTGCTGTTGATTTTACATGGAAAGAGGCCTTAATGTGCGGCTTTGTTCTCTCGTATATCAGCAGTGCAGCAGGAGTTCAGCTAAGTACTTCCTCTGCCCGGCGCTCTGCAATACCGGCACGGCTGTTTCCACGGCAACCAAACATGAGGTTTGTTTTGGTGTGTGAGAGAGGTTACTTTCACAGCGTCTACCCTCTCGCACTCGCACGCAGTATGAAGCCTTTTGTTCAGAGACCACTTCTTTATTGTCCTGCCTTGGTTTTTATTGTGCCTGTTGGTCAAGGTGAGCAAATTCCCCTGCGATTATTATCATTCTGGGCAAAAATGAGGAAATCCGCTCTCACCCACAGTGTGATGCACAACTTGTCTTTCTGGCATGCCGTTTGGTAATTAGACTTTCTTGGCTGCGCTTAATTCACATCAGTAGCTGGTTGTTTAAAGTCATATCCTGATGTTTGGTGTTTTTCATGTTTTGTTTCACCCCTAAAAAATGCTGCCGTTAATCAGCAGCATCACTGTGAGTTTAGTGTGATTACAGCCTCGGCCAGCATGAGTGAGCATCACTGCAGGCTTTTCAATGAAACACCCTTTTGGCTCTCAGCATGTCACTTGATACTCATTTTATCAGTCTGGCAGGGATACCATTTGCAGAGCTGCCTTCTTTGGCTGAACCAGACGAGCACAGTTTATGAATCGAGTAAGTCTTAAGTGAGTCAGGGGGTAATTGAGGTCGCAGACAGCAAGCCCAGCTGCTGGATGCTTTCTCAAGCAGAGCTCTAATGAATAGCATCTTGTTTAGCCCCTGCATCATTTCATCGCGCCCAGACTGCTTTGGATCCGGTCTCTCCAGCTGCGCTCCTTCACACTCATTCAATTTAATGCTTGATTTAATCTTCTCGTTGTCACACTGGTTTGGGTGTGTGTGTGTGTGTGTGTGTGCGTTTGGGTTGGATTCGCCACTTTCCTGCAACAGTTGTCTCACTCCATCTAAATGACACTGAGGACTTGGTACATAGAGGATTTATCAGCTCTGTCCACCATAAATATACCCGTCTGCTCTAACTCTGTTAGAGTATTGTTGCATCTAAATGGACAATTTTAGAGGAAGAACGATGGACCTAGCTGGTAAGAAGCGGAATGCAGCATCACAAAGGTGTTTTTCACCTGGAGTACAGAGACAGTTATCCTCAAGTATGACAAGTTTAGAGCCAGCACTGTTGCATTCTTCACTATATTGGGTCAATCTTGAGCTATATAAGCATTTCGGATCAGTATTAAGCAAAAAGCACCAGCTTTAGTTGATATACTGTACCAAAAAACACTTATGCCCGCCATGTCTGTAAACACAAACACGTAATCCCCACATATAAACTGTACAGTGCAGATCAATTTGCTCAGCATCCATTCTTTGAAAACTAGATGAATCCGTCTGAAATCCAAAGATAAAGCACAATGAAGTCTTGTGTGAAATGTATGCTTGTTTGTGTATCCATGGTGTGTCATGTGAAGCGCCACTACAGTACATAATCAGACCTCTCAGTTTGCAAATAACATGATTTACTTTGATTCACCCAAAACTGTGGTAAGAAAAACTTTTTTTTGTACATTAGCTTTGTATGACATTAATGAATGTACCACTCCAGATAAAATAATCCCACATCCTTCCCACTGTATCCTGTCTCTTCGTCTGCCACATCCCTTCCATTCCTGTCTTTCAGTCTCCATCCGCTCATCATCTTGTTCTGACCTTCGGTGCAGATTTAATTTAAACGGCTCGCACGTATGCGGTAACGTTTCCACTGTGGGCTCATAAAACCACATGTAGAAGAATGCATATACATGGAGGAACAAGTTGCACTGATGACTCATTTTCAAAGGACATGATTCATGGGAGAAAGCAAAATAAAACAGACGTTTTGGGTTACTGTCCAGTAAATAGCAAGCTACATGAGACTGTGCTAAAAGATCACTGAGGTTAAACTAGCAACAAATACATTAGTGTCTCTGAGACCCTGACGTTGTATCAGGTTTTCTGAAGGGTTTTTTTAATGTTTATAGTGCGTTTCCTGGGGTGCAGTGTTTGGTGACAGTCCTCTCAGAAACGGGCAACAATGGGCAGTTTTCTCTTGATATCCAGCACTGAAAGATTTGCTTTAAAGCATTTTCTTTGTCTTACTGTCGATCCCAGATGGATCAACAGTGTCCTTCGGAGCAATGCCTCAGCATCCAGTAGGGATGGATTGACTTGCTCGAGGACACCGTAACATGGTGCCTAAGGTAAACTGGAAGTAGTCTTCATAACCATTGTCTTGATCTGCTGTTAATTTAGTTCGTCATCGAGGGGCCAGAGGGAGATTATTTTGTCTGAATTTGTGTTTTCTTGTCACACGAGTTTGACATGTTGTGATCTAATCTAGTGAACCCCCTTTACACTGCCTGGTGCATTCAAGCAAGAAGATAATTGAACATTTTAAATATCTTTTGCCTTTTCATGGTCCATTGAATTGAAACAATGTTTCAGTAATCTACTACCCTAAAGCCACTGGAGAAGAGCAGCTGTAATTCTCCAGTTTTTATTTTTGTCTTTGTTTTTTTGACATAGATTCACCTCCAAGCTTTATGGAGCACCTCTCTGAGCTTTCACACTGGTTTTCATTCTTATTCACTTCTGTGCTGCAAATGTAAGGAGGCACTATGACATCACCTATGATGTGCTGCAAATGTAAGGAGGCACCTATGATTTTAACTCAAGTAAGCAAACACGTGACAATCCCGGAAGGTTTTTTTTGTTTTGTTTAGTAATCTGGTCAAATATAAGCACAAAGGTTTTTCAGACAACTCTTCCACTTGGGTATTATTTAATTAGATCTAACAAGGTGTTGACAGTCTTCATGTTCGGATCTGAGAAAGTCAATCGTAATTTTCTGACTACACACTGTGTAACATGAACACGTGTTAAAAAGTTACTTTGCATGCACCAAAAATCAAATCAAACAACTGATTTCAATCTAATTGCATTTTCCTCAGAGTATTTTTAATTTTACACATTCAAAACATGCTGGATTTAGTGAATAAATGAAATTGGCAAGCATGGATGACAAACTATAAAACATAACACTTCTTTTTGCACACTTTAATTATCAGAAAACCAAACAACTTAATCATAATGCAGTATGTGTAATATGAAGTATAAAAACTGGCATGATACATCAGTGTGAATTGTATGACTACATGGCAAGTTGGCCACTGAGTACAATACAGTAAGTGCACATAAGTTAAAACCTGGTGTTATGTCAAATTAAATCAAATTTTCTAGTGCTTTCAAATGGTATATGTTTTCTCATGCAGGCAGACATTTGTTTCAACTTAATCACACAGAACCAAGCAAACCAAAACAAAAAGGAAAACATTCAAACCCCAGTTTAAGATCATAAATCAAGTAAAAACAGACATGTAAATGTATCAGGGTATAGAGTTAGGGTCTAAGGTTTTATTGGATCTCATGGGCAGGACTCAGTAACGAAGGATGGGATGGAGGGTTTAGGGGGTTATCAGGTCAGTCATAGGCATTACTTACTGTAATTTGTGATGGCCTTTGGATTGGGGTGGAGGTGGGCTTAATCATGATGCTACTTGTGATTTTGCTGTTGCCTTTGGCAGTAGGAGTACTGCAGTTTGCAAGCACCTGAGTCCTTTGATCCTGGAGTCCGGGTGCGTGGCATGGACTCATTGTTTGCGATGGAGTGCTGATGCTCTGAATGAAGGGGCTCCCTAAGTGAATGTGGATTTTGTTGTCCTCTGTGGTGATGACGTTTGGCCCAGAGCTATTCGACCTCTGGACCTGCCAGTTGGTTTGCCTTTCGGGGGTCACACGGAAGACGGCGTGCCCTCCAACAACCTCTACTGGCTCTGTAGAGAGGGAGCGGTCAGGGGTGCCTGTCGTCACTGACACAATTTGTATAGGTGACATGGCTCTGTCTGGCGTTACAGAGCCACAAGAGTCTGGAGTCATTGCTCTAGAGTACGTAGCCATAGTGAAAGGTGATAGGGCCCTATCTGGTGAGCACGGTTCGTCAGATATGGGCGAACCTTTGGATTTTATTGTTGGGGAAATGGGTTTTGCAGTCGGGGATATGGAGGCATTCTGGATGATGGTAATTCTCTGTTTGGGTGGACCTCCACTTGTGGGTATGACGGCAGTGCTGGTGAATGACTGGGTGTTTTCTGTGGTCGGGCTGGTGATCTCTAGTGTTGCTGTGTTATGTCCGTGGTCGGGAGTCACTTTAATGTGCAGAGGCTGCCCAGGACTGTGGGTCAACACGACATCTCCAGGCTGAACATGGTTGCCATTCTGCCGTGGTTGCACTTTACCATTCACCTGAAGGGGCGTGTCTCTGTTTTTGAGGAATGGGACTCGCGCTCTTCTCATGTTGTTGTTGAGATTATTTACGTTATTGATAAGTGAGGGGCTGCATTTGGTGAGCTGAAGCTCATTGCTGTAGTTTGCATTATCTTCAGGTTCGCTGTCGTCGTACAGCTTCCCGTTCACCACAGCGCGTTCCAGTGGTGCCATTGTCTTGCAGTTGGGAGACATGAGGTCCAGTGGCTCCGTCTGAACTTCCTTAGTGGAGACATGGAGGTCTGAAAAGCGTCTTCCATTCATGCCAGGGCGAAGACTTTTGCTGAAGCGTCTGTATCTCTCAAGCTCTCTCGTGAGTGTCTCCATTTCTCTGGCCAGTTCTTTGTTTCTGACCTCTTGCTGGGTCAGTTTTCTTTGCAGTGTAGAGTGGTCAGTTTTCATGCGGCAAATGGACTCCTCTGTTCCCATGTATTCATGGATCTTCTCTTTCAGAGCTGTGACCTCTCTAGTCAAATGACTCGACTTTGCCTCCTCCTCCTTCAAGCGTTTATAAAGAACATGCTCTTGGTTGCACTCTTTCTTTTCAGCCAGTTGGTACTTTGAAAGTTCTTTTCTGGATATTTCCAACTCCTCCATCAAAGCTTTAGCTTTCTCTTGTTCACTGGTGAATCTTTTTTCCAGTGATTCAAACTCCTCTGTTTTTAAGAGGTCACCTTCGACCACCTTCATGTCCTTTAATTTGCGCCTCAGGCGTTCAACCTCCTGCGTCAAATCCTTTACTTTGTTGTCTTCTTGTTGGAAGCGGTTCACAATGGGTGTTTTGATGTGCTCTTCTTTAGCTTTGTTCCTCATGTGTTCTCTTTCTATGTTCTCCAGTGATTGCAGCCTTTTCTTCATCATAGTGATCTTAGACTCCAAATCATTGCTCTTTTCCTCCTCGTCTCTCAATTTGGCCTTCAGGTCATCCCTTTCCCTTGTAGCACTGCACATTTTCTCTTCTAGCTCAGCCTTTGACCTCAGTGCTTTCTTGCTCTCCTCAATTAGCTTCTCTGTGACTGACGTGACTTTATCCTGTTCAGCCTGAAGTTTGCCAGTGCTGTTCTGGACCTTGTTCTCCATTTGCTTTAGCTTCTCTGCCATTGCCTTCCTCTCATCCACCAGCATGACTGTCAGAGTCTTTAACTTGGTTAAATCTTCCTTCAGTGTCAGCTCTGTCTTTCCCAGTTGGCTTTCAGCAGCCTCCAGTTCCTTAACCCTGACTTTCAAGACTTCCAGCTCACTGGTCAGAACCTTTGACACCGTCCTCTCCTTCTCCAGGTTACTTTTGAGTGAACTGCATTCTTGTTTGCTCTTGCTGAATGCATCCTCTAATTTCTCTAAGTCCATAATTCTGTGGTTCAGTTTGTCAACTTCAGCCTTCAGGCTCTGGCTTTCATTTGCCTCTTTCTGGAGTTTCTTGTTGAGTTCCCTGCAGTGGTCCTCCATTCTGATCAGCTCCTCGTCCTTTCCCTCCATTTCAAGTACCCTTTTCCGTAACTCTTCAAGCTCTGACATGAGGCTAGAGTTTCCACACTCACCACGGCTAATTTTGTCCCTCAGCTCCTGCAGTTCCTCCTCAGCTCTGCGCAGGGTCTTGTTGGTCTCCTCCAGCTCATCAAGCTGCCTGCTGAGAGTCGACAGTCTCTGGCGCAGCTGCCTGTTTTGGGCGTCCTCGCTGGTCAATTTGGCAGTCATGGCCTCTTGTTCCTGATGGTATCGACCGATTTGGTCACGCAGCTCAGCCTCCAAGCGAAAGACCTTTTGCTCCTCTTCCTGCAGACTGGCATTAGCTGAGCTCAGCTCCTCCTGGGCTTGTGAAGCACTGGCACTCAGTTCTTGGACCTTTGCTATTTGTTGTTTCAGCTGCTCAGTGAGACGCTGCTGTTCATCCACAACCATCAACGCAAATGACTTGAGTTTTGTCAGCTCCTCCTTCAGACTTGTGACTTTTTTATTGTTCTCTTCGTCCTTTCTTTCTTGGTAGGCCTTTTCCTGATCAATTAACAGCTTCAACCTGTAAAAAATAGAAACAAAGGAAACATGATCTTTTAGCAATCCATTTAAGAACATGTACACAGAAAGTTTATAAGAATAGAGACAATTTGGGAAATCTGTGAATGTTAGCTCTTGCGAAATTGTTATTTTCCCACTGCAGATTTAAATTTTTTGGATCAACTTTCCAGTGAATTTTGGAGCAACACATAGACCTAAAATATTTTCTTAACTTATGTTGAATGCGTATGAAAGGTGCTAAAGAAACTCTACTCCCCCACTGTCACTACCCATTCGGCCCACTTCTCCAAGCACTGACACATCATAAACGCTGTTATTTTCTCAGCATTTCTGAGGAGGACTTAAGTTTTAATGTCATGGAAAATTTAACACATCATAAAAAGCATTACTTTAACTCTCTCAGGTTGGTAGTCTGAAATACCTGTGGTTACTTTTTTTTTGTTCCCTTGTTGCCAACTAATTCTCTTATGGTTTGGAAACCTGAGTTACTGCTGTAAATATTGAGCCTTGAGTTTAACAATCAGTGAATTTCAGAAAGTTTCCATGGTATCTGAGGGTGTACTGTGTACCATATGGCCGATTACCTCCTGTGAGAAAACAAGTGACACGAAGCCAAATGTTAATATTGACCTCTCATAATGGTTTTACCAGATAAGATGAGCAGTACTATAAAATAACTTTAAGGATGTTTCTCACCAGGATCTGTTTGATGAAAGCTGCTGTTGTTTAACGGTGTATCTTTCATCAAACATAAACTATGTGTACAACTATACTCATTGGATGCTGAATAACCACTTAAGCATACAGAAAAGGCACGTCCCTGAACATGGAGGCAAAGGCAAAGACAAAATCAAATCAGTAAATCAAAAGTAAGTGCGTTCAGACTGGACATTAGCAATATTTTTCTTCAAATGAGGAGCATGTGTGGATAGGATGCAGTTCTTTAAAGATCTTTTAATCAATCCCAGTTTAAATTCACCATGACAGGCAAGAAACATCAAAGTCAGTAAAGGGTAATATTTATAACTCCACATCTACTGTCTCGTATTTCTACATACAAAACCCAGATGGGGTACAAAGTACTCAAATGATGTCAAGGTACGCTGCATGTCACTGGATGCAGTTGCAGTGCTTTAAGGACAGTGTGTAGCCGGGGTCAGCGCATCAGGCACATGTATACATCACCAGGCCAGAGTGCCTACAGCCCCAGGGGAAGGTATGTTACGACCGCTGTGTGTGCAGCTGCCAGGCATTTCCACACAGATGGCCCACTGGCATGGAACAATCCTTTAATTAAGGGGTTCCTCGGGTACCAACCCTCCTCCCCCTTACCAAAACCACCACCTACCCTCCCCATTTTTCTTTTTCTTATACATTTAAAGGAATTCCCCCTGCTTAAGGCAATTACAGTCCCAAAGAGTTTATACAGAAATCCCCCCACACACACAAACACACACTCTCCAGGATCACTAATTCCACATGTACAGTTGGGTTGTGGGCCATGATGTAAGTGTGGTAGGGCGGGTCACTTCTCAGCAGCAGAGTCTATGTCATTTCTTTCTTCAGTAGCAGCTAAAGGGCGGGAGCGGGCAGGGGGGCCACATGAGACTGGATCCGAGTGTTGCAATTAGATCCAGACCAAACAACACTCAGTAAAATGTCAATGTCAAGGATATGCACCAGAATTCATTATTAGTGTGGTTTTTGGTGGATTCGGAGATGTTGTGAATTAAGCTGTAAACTTTTTTTATGTAAACTGAAAATAAATGTGTAGTTCAGGCAGGGTCACTCAGAGCAACTCAACTCACTCAGAACCAACACAGCCTGTTATTTGGACATTGGGTGCATGTAATATTTCGAGTACTTCAGTAACTCCATTTTATGTCACTTTATACTTGTACTCCACTACATTTTGTAGGCAGATATTGTACTTATCACAACACTACATTTGCTTTATTCCTCATTAGATTGCAGCCTCAGGTTAATACAAAATACAGTCAATTAATAAATTGTGATGTTTCGTCATTAATATGGCTAACCAGCAAATGTTGAAAACTATGGCTGAAGTCTTATTCTAGGGATTATGGTTTTTAACAGATACAGTAAACCAAACCCAAATCCCCCTAAAGTTTTTTTGGACCCCTTTTTTTATTTTAGGTTAGTATTCCAGGTACTCAGATTGTTTTGCTGTCTAGCTTTGTTGACTTAAAGTGTGGCCTTCTTATATGCTGGCTGCTAGGAGTGTTGATAAAACATGTTAATCAGCTGTCACACTTTTTTCAAGGACTCTGGATAAGAGTGCTGTGCAAAGAAAGTATGCCCACCTTATCTAGAGACTTACATGTGTTGAAAAATTGCTTTTTCTTCCAACAGATTGTGCATGTAGAAACACTAAGTTGCTAAGCAAAACCAGCAGACATCTCCTGCAAACTAGCCTGTCGCCTGTAATCACTGTTTATTCAATCTCTTATCTTAGTCCCCACTGTTTTTCTAATGATGTCATCAGCCAAAATAGAAAGAGAAATGTACTTTGTGCCCTAGTTGGACTGGAAACTCTGCCTATCAGTCCATTTTAAAATACTTCTTATTCCTGAAGTGACTATTAATTGTGTGTACTGCATGCAAGGGCACTTTGCTCTAGTAAAGGCAAATCCTTTGAGAGGAAGCTGCATGGCTCCTATGCCCAAAATACACAGCTTGCCTCACGCCAGTGAAATCACTTCTAGCCCTTTATGGGACTATATTGCTCTATTCCCAAAGTATTTTGTGGTACATAAGGAAATGTTGGTCCAGGTCAGTTGTTCCTGAACTTTTTCTCATCACGGACACACACATAGATGAGTGTATTTGGCCAAAAGAGCCACATCTGAGACCATTTTTGTTGTTAGATGTAATTTAGTGCAGACTTGCAAGTCTGCATGTTATATAATTGGACAGGACAATAGACGGAGTGACCTTTGGTAAAAATTATTATCCTGCAGCTGGCCCTGAGCAAATCCACACTTTATTAAGTAGAAGAAGCTTAACTGACCAGCTTTAGTCATCTAATCTAAGACAGTAGAAGCAGCACATAAATATTACTGATCTACGTAACATTTGTCCACATGTCCATCCCAATCACTTTTTATCTCATTGTCAATAGAGAGCACCCCATTTGTGCAGACATCCACACAGCTTGAAAGAACATTATTTTGGGGGAATAAATTGGAAAGTGCTGCACATAAAGCTGGTGACATAGCAGTTTCGTGGCTATCAACATTACAAGGCACCTTACCACCCACTCAGCAGCCTGTACAACCTTTGCACCAGGCACCAATTTGCAGGCTGGTTTCCCCTAAAAATGGATGCGTGACCACCACCGCGAGTCGTTAATGTGTCATGGAAAAATAGGAGTCATTTGGTGAGTTGGGGTGCTAAAGTGGGATAACTTAACTTGACAGGATTGTTTCTGGCTTTGTTGCAAATATAATTTAGTAAGCTAACATAAATGGCATTAAAAAAAAGAAAAGGAAGCATCCAGTTGGGAGCAGTCAGCCAAGCCTACGAGGGACTCACACCAGCACACCATTACAGCTTTACAGAGGGCTTCCCTCTCTTTACAGTACGTGGCTCCCTAAGCTGGAAACTGTGGCTCACCCGCTGCTTAAAGCTGTGTTACACGTTCCATATGTCAGGGCTGCTGTGCCATTTCCTAACCACAAGTGATTAGGTCATGTATGTACAGGCAGATATATATCCTGTGCACACACATGCGGCCACCTCTGCTTTAACTTGTGAATGGTGGGCCGATGTGGGACAGAGTTTGAAAGGAGGACGCTTATGGACGCACTGCATAGACTGCATTTAAAGTCCACACAGGCCAAGTGATATGCCCCCAGAGTGCAATCAACGTGTAAAATATGTAGCTCTGATATTTATTAACTTCCTGGTGGTGGTTATATGCTTAATGTGGTGGTGTGTTACCAAAAGAGACCTAGAGGTGACTGTCCTAAAGAGTTTTCTTTTTTGTGTCTGAATAAATTAGATTACACAGTGGCTCCAAAATGCTGAACATACTGAAATGCACACAAATACAGCTTTCCTCAAACATAGCTGCTGTTTCCATCAAAGAAGCTCTTGAGATGATTTCTTTAATGTCAGTGTCATTAATGTAATAAATGTTCATGGCAGCAGTAATCAGGGCAGATGTCCACAACCACAGTTTAACAGCAAAGACAAGAAATGAATTCATCTGACCATAACAAGCCAAAAGTACTTGAAACTTTAAAATACTAAATGCCTCTTTGATGCCGTCCTAAAGCATAATGACCTGTACATTCAGGAGTATATTCACAGAATATGTGTCTGTACATGTGTGCTATGATCCGTGAACAATGAATTCTTGGCAGCTTGTTTGTGCCAAAACTAAGTTGGCAGTATTTCTACAATTATGTTATCTGGACAAATCCCTGCGCAGTAAATTTAAGGGGCCATACATGTGACATGCTCAACACCACTTTCCGACAAAGACTGAGCCTCATTACTGTGTAAACAGTTTATATCTTTAGTGAAGTTTGCAAAGGCAGACCACAGATTCTGACTCCAAGAGTAGCTGTAATGAATTAAAATGTTGCTCAGCATTTCTTTATAGACATGTACAACTGAATTAAAAGTGAAATGAAACTGATATGATACAAGCCCTTAATAAAGTTCCCACTTAAGTTTATACATAAATTTTATATTTTTTATAAATAATTCAAAATTTGGACGTCTCCAGATTTTGTTAAATAACTTGAGGTTCATTTGAAATGTTGGATTTGCTCGCTTGGAAAACTTTATTCTACTGAGTTACGATCACGACACAGAACATAGCAGCTTTAAAGCCAAAAAGAAGTGCTATTGAAATAAATACGTCATGAAAGTTAGTGTTACAAAGTACACAAGAACACCAGCATGAAATGATGCGGCCGTGAACATCTGAACATGTCCAAGCCAATCACGAGAGCGACAACTCTTTCAGAAGTTTTAATGTTTTTTCCCCCGGATTCAGAGTTTTGTAGTAATATTCAGTGTGCCTACCTGTGCCAAAGGCTTTCCCAGCTTCACTGCCATGAGCTCATTATCTTGCCGTACAACACCAGACCCTCAACTCTTCTCTCTGCGTGCGTCTCACTCTCTGAGTAGCTGTAATGTGGGCATTCCTACAGTCAGACCAAACAATAAGGGATGTGCTCCCTGCCTATGGACCATTACATCATCAACATGTCCTTATATGGAGCTTTGCATTGCAGAGGCTCGCAAGAAGGGGGTGTGCTTGCTCGTATGTGTGACTGTGTGGTGTGTACATGTGTGTGCGCATGTCTGAGTGTGTGAGCGGGTCTCCTTCAGTAACTGTTTAACTAAAGGATGTGGCAGCGAAGAGGGGAAGGTTTTTCTTGACATATGTAATGTGTGAAATATCTGCCTGGTCTGTCACGGCTCCGGAGGCAGGGCAGTAGGTGAAGAGAGACACGGAGTTTGAGTTACAGTATTTGCTCCTGGCTCTTGTCAACATAAGTCATTTAGCCAAGGAGGAGGAAAAAAGAATCAGCTTGCAAAGTTATTAAGAAACTCTTGGATGAGGATTTGTAATTGAGACCAATGCTAAAGAACAAGACAAGACGTGTAACACATATCTTTGACATGTGAAATGCACATTCACAGCCCACACATGAGAGATCCCCTGACATTTTGACAGTTTTGCTGAAATGGTTTGTTAGCAATACCATTTCTGATTGAGATCTTGGAGTGCTGTTAGCCACTAGTTGGCAGGTAGCTGCACCCTCTTGGTCTCACTGAGGAATGCTAACATGCTAGGGATTTTGTTCTGGTGCCAGGAATTCATCTTTTCTCTCAATATGGTCGGCTTACACAGGCCCCATTTATACTATAGTACTTGTCTTTACAGTGAGGTTTGGTACATTATGTCCATATACATCAGTTCCTGAGCAAAAGTCGAAACACTGCAACGTAAAATGTACTCAAGTACTGTAGTAGCCCTGCATTCAAAATATAACAGAGATTAAAGTACAAAGGCATTTTTTTTAACAATACTAAAGTAGCAAAAGTATTGACAATCCAGAATGGCCCCTTTCATTAGTCGGAGCCATGTCATTGTTTTCTTAATAATACAATCTTTTTCATTTTGGGAAATACGCAATAAGCCTTCCAGCACCTATAATGCTCACACTTTATATCATTTTTTTCTTTATGCTAAGCTAAGGTAACAGACATTGTTGCTGGTTGCTGTAATGGATCTAATTTGAACAAACCCAATCTATGACAGGGCATCATGTGAAATAAGATGATCACATGTTTTGTATGTGTAAAATCTTAATCTACTAAGTAATGAGTTACTAGAGTGGGCAAACAAGTGTTGTAAAAAGTACAGTTTTCTTTCTGAAATGTAGCGAAAAAATTGTCCCTTAAAATTGCACTTAAGTTCAGTACTCACTCGCATGCCCTTTGATACTTTCCTCTACTGATACACAATTATTTATTGTAGCGAACATGAAGCGAGGGTTGGGTAGTTAAACATCTTACCTGCGGGTGTAAAAGTGGCTTTTAACTAATAGCTCCACAAACAAAATAATGGATCTTCCATGCAGCAGTGTAATCGCAGCTTAAGATAGCACACATTGCTCTTTATCAGTGGCGCTTTGTTCACTTCACAATGCCTCAGTCTTAACTCTCATTATCAGACAGCTCATACATTTCTCAAGCTATAGCTGCTGACTAAATCGGTCTTTCAGAAGCCTTAACATTGTGCGTCATCTATTGTCAAAAGATGGGAGCAAATTTTTCAAGATTTTTCTGGGAGGTTAATGCTCTGCTGCCAGAGTCTCTATTGTTCTGAGAAAAATGTGCCCTGTTTATTCTAACAATGGGACTGGTGGCACTGAATGGTGCAGAATGATATCGGCAAAACGATGCAACAACAGCTGGACCTCATGTTTGGTGCGACAATGCATGACGTGGAAGAAGGCAACAAATTAGTCACATATACAAATCAGTTTGGAAAACACACAGTGTATTCTGTCACTGTGTGCTTTCAGGCAGTTCTAATTGATTCCAGCTATGCGAGTCAAATGACAAGGGCAAGACTCTTCCTGTCTCCTGCCCACTAAGTAAAATATGTCATGGCTTCACATTGGCTTAGGTTACTAAATGTTATGAGCTTTGCCAAACAAGCTGAGGGACACAGAGATTTGCAGGATTAAACACATCATACGTCTTTGACCAATACAGTGACGCAGGTTAAACACGCAAGGGTCAATCATCCAACATCCAACAACATTTGCCAACTCTAAGCGGCACAATTACAAGCCCTTGGTTGTCCCCCTTGTGTGATCATTAATTTCCAGCTTTAAAGGATGTAATTACACATCAAGCTTACGATAATGATAGGAAGCCAGGCTGGTATGTTCAAATTCAGTCATCCACAAGCATCTACCAACCAACTTCTGGACAGCTTTGAGTCCAGAAATGTAAAACAGAAATCTTCTATCTCTGGCCAACAGTGTACCCCAAGCAAATTTGATTAGGTGTTGTCAAAATGCTTTCAAATACAACAAATGCCAGCATACACACTCTGACTTAAAGTCTGTTTGTTTAGTGGCAGATGAATCAGCTTTCGTGAGTCACAGCAGGAGCCAAACACGACTTGCAAATTCCTAAAAAGAGGTAAACTGAAAGCATGTGGCCTGAAGACTTATGTAAAAAAAAAAAAAAAAAATGCAATTATTAAGTGTTTTTGACCAGTTGGAGGAGACTGTTGTTGGAGGATAATGAAGGAGGCTGTGTAAAAAAGTCTGGATGACCAGCTTGTACAAACAGCGCCAATAGAAGCCAAAGATAGCATTTATTTTTGGTCAGGAACGCGCCATGCTGCCTATGCAAACACAATTTTGATTTTGTTTGGAGAATACTGCAAGTCTTAAACTTGTTATGCAACCCTGGACAGTGATGGGGCAGACTTTCCTTTAAGTACCATGTGGTAATTGTCACATCTGTTGTTGACAGCTAAAGGCCAGAGGAGCAGAGGCTGGAGGAGTTGGGAGCACAACCAGAATGACATGGCTGAGCTCCCTGCTGAGACTGAACTCTCGACTCTCTCCTCCCAAAGAGACCAATTCCTGTGTCCACTTGAAGGCATTACAACTCGATTGCTGAGGGGAGACTGTTTCCTGGAGCACTCTGAGGTCTTTCAAGTAGCATTGTAGTGTTTTGCCACAAGGCCACTGGAACTGGCAAACTGTAGTGCACACTTGGGTGAAACAGGATTAATTTCAGGCAATATGAAAATTTCACAATGTGCAGATTCAGAGTTCAACAACTGCCCAGTGAGCTCCAACTCTAAACTATGATGTATTTCAGTTTTGTGTTCTCTCCCATTTCCTTGCAACAAACTGTTTGTTCTTGGAACAAACAATTCGGTCATCCAAAATTAGATTCTATTTCTGGATCTGGACATATTCATGCACTGTACACATGAAACAGATGTCGCGGATCAAACACAAGATCAGGCCACACAAACATGTTTGCTGTGACAGGCCTCTGCCAAATGACAAATAGTTGGGAGATGAAGATGTATTATGTAACCTCTATGGGATGACTATAGCGCTGACAATACACAGAAGAATGTCGAGGTTTGGGATTTGGTTGCATGAGCAACGTGTGCGGTTCGGCAAAGCAGTTGTTAAATCTCCGAGGCACGGTCTTCCGGCATTTCACCACGCTGCCATGTTCTTCTGAGCTGGAATTTCCTGGAAATTCTAAGAGTACAAATGAGAAAACATGAGCAACATGGCTGACAGAAAGGGTTTATCTGCTTTACGGAGCGGCCGATCATTTGTCATTGGAGAAACTAGTATGTTTACTGTCCAACTTTAGCCTCGTTTCCATCAATGTATTATCCTGTGCGTTTTGAAGCATTGTATCGGAAAAGGTTGATGGAAAGTACAATATTTGAAAAAAGCAAAAAAAACAACAACTTAATATCACTAAACCGGTTTGTCTTGTCAAACGTTTTGGACTAAATTCTGATGTACTGAACATTGAACTCACATTACTGATCAGCTGTCTCAGAAGAGGCAGAAGTCATTTCTGCTGTTGCTGTTATCTCTATGGCAACTGGTTTTGTTTTTTTGTCTTCTTCCTCTTCTTCTTTGAGATTTATTGGCGCTTTGCAAAAAACTGGTTTCGTTTCCAGGTCACGACCTCTACTTCTTCTACACTCACTACGTTTACATGCAGTCAATATTCGGGTTATGGTCAATATTCTGTTTTCTGAAACATTCGGAATAACCTGTTTACATGCGTGAGCAAACAGGAGTAATCAATTGGGATATCCTGATCAAAACAGCGACGCACGGAGAACGTCGTGATGCAATGCGCGTCATTTCAGCTTCTTCTTCCTTTATCCAAAAACAACAACAACAGCAGCAGCACGGCAAATAATCGTTTGTGCTTTGGTGCTGATACTGACCCACCACCAGTACTTGACACTATTCTGTCTCACTTTCTTCATTCATGGAGGGCGAGAACGTGAAGAAATAGGAAATGGAGCCGGAGCTGTGCCATTCATATCCATGCTACCTGCACTCAAAAGACCAAGATTCCTTGCGAATAGAACATGCGCAGAACACAAATTAATGTTCCGTTCGATTGGGATATTCTGATAGGCGTATACATGACTAAAAATTTGGGTAAGAAAAGGAGTGACTCAGGGGTCATATTCCGGTTTTTCAAAAGGGTTATTGATGTTTACATGGCCGTGCACAACTGGGTTGTTGCTGATATTCCGGTTAGGAAAGGGTTATTTGACTGCATGTAAACGTAGTGGCAGTTTGTTACAGCCATGCGTAACGTAGCATGTACAATGGAAGCAGACTTGGCAGATAAATCATGATGCACATGAAGCTTCCGCTCCACTGAAGAGATGCAAAATGGCGGCAGACTGAAACATCAGATCTGTGGAGACCAATGACAAGACTAACATTTTCCAAATTACTACATGAAACAAGCAGTAATACCATAATTCCATCACATTTTCAAACACTTGAGGTTTGACTGGCGCTCTTTTAATTATGTCATCTTGTTGTGTCCTTGTGTGCCGTGCATTCTGCAAGAATGAGTGCCTTTAATCTCAATACACAGAACTCCTGAGGTTCAACATAACAGCAGTGGATAGAAACGTTAATGCAACTTTTCATTTGGCTGTTTTCTGGAAATTTAGTTAATAACAACAATACAATTTGGTGGGAACTTGACTTGCAACTCAAATTAGACGAGCAACATGTTGACAACAACACAGTGGACTATATTGGGTCTGAATGCCTGCATGGACCTCAAAGACTTGGCTTCTACTTTTAAAGTTATGTGAGTGAACACATGATATGGGATATCCTTGATTTCTGTTACTTACACAGACTCTGACCGAATGTGATGAAAAGTCCAGCTGTCATACAAGTGCACTGTGTGTTGCGAAAGCATTGCAGGGAAAGACATGTGTTCGGGTGTGTGTGCACTGGCTGGTACCTGATATCTAGCATGAATCTGATAAACCATAATTATCCAAACCAGATGGAATGAAGAAATATTGCAGAGCGCAATAGGTTTTGCCACCTTTGCCAGAGCTGCAGGAGTGATTGTCTGTCTGACACACATTTGGATGTTTTTCGCCTGTAGCTGTACGTCTGAGTTAAGGATCTGATCAGCCGTCTGGATGCAGCAGAACCAGACAAAGTCAAGAGACAAAAGCACACACTCACCCTCTCCACTGAGTGTGAGTTTTTGCTCAGTGTGATTCCTGCTGCACATCAGACAAACCGCTTCCCTGCAGCCGCCGCAGACGAGGCCCGGTCTTGCCCCATACACTCAGCCCAGGGGCTGATTACCTGACATACATACATGACATCATCGGCTTGTAATCAAATCCATATGTCTCCTTCCCTCTTCCCCCTCTCTCGCTCTATCTCTATCTCTTGCTGGAATTTTTTCTCTCTTTTTATCTTTGTCTCCGCATTCCTCTTTCTGTTTGTTTATCCCTTGTCTCCCTCTCTTGTCTTTCTCCTTCTCCATTTTTTTTTCTGTCTCTTGTTTCTGATGTCAGCCTGGGCCTCAGCATGGGCTTTGCTGTTAAAATGGAACGTGAATTTGATTACCAGGCAAAAAACCCTCATGAGGTCGTTTGCTGGCCTTTTATGGCCAAAATCCGTCTTTTATGGCCGTTCTCTGGCTGAAGACCTTTTGTTCGTAGTTGTGATGACATGTTGTACACTCCAAGTAGTTGTAATTGCCCGCTAGTGGTGGGCTTGATTCATCTGTGTTTGTGTTCTCCCTCTTAAACCTGCGTTCTCTCATTTTCTTTAATGTTGTCATGAGTTTATCTCTTTTTCATGCCGTTAATGCAATTTTTCATTTATTTTACCTGCAGATGTTTTAGTCTGTGCACCCCATATTTGTGCCTGGCAAAAGGTGTTTTTTGTGTCTGTCTTTCAAATTAAAAGTGAGAGTGGGGGGGTGACCTTGACCTTTCACCACCCCCTTCTGCCAGCTGTAACCCTCAGGGAGGTTTGTAGGTATGTCTGCTACCCTCTTAAAGACAAAAAATGCAATTTTATTTGGTTGTTTTTCTTCTCCAGATTCTTGTCACTCACAAAACCTTCTACATTTTCTTCTTTGAAATTTGCTAATACCTAACAAGGTGTTTAAAAGGAAGCACTCAGACTAAGTGGAAATCCAAACATATGTGTTCTTTTCCATTGATTCTGAATGTCTCCATAACTCGCTTTGACTTCACAAAACAAGGATTTCAGTCTCATGCAACCTCAAGAAACCTGATAGAGTATCCATCTCCAGCTTCATTGTTTGTCTTTGTTTGTGTTCTGGACGGTTAGATGTTTGTTTTATGATTAGAAAAAATCAATTTAACTGTCCACAACACATACAAATGCGCAAACAAACCAGCTTCGAAATGTCTGTAAAAACTCTGTCTCTCCTCAAAGCCATTTCAGTGGGTTGAATAAGTGAGACAAACTCTTTCGACATGGTGGAGGTGCAGCACAGCCCATTTTTCCTAGTTCTTAGTTAGTAGAATAGCCTTGTTGTTCTTTCCCACCTCCAGCGATAGGAACAAATAGTTCCCTATGCCCAACTGCATAACGAATGAAACACGTCATCCCACCATGGAGTGATATAAGATTATAGGCAGGAATCAATCTTGCAGCCTCAGATTGAAGGGCTGGACCAGGTAGACAGGCTGTAATTTACAGTCTAACAACAGCTATTGCCTAACAAAGGATCACACTTGTAGTGCGAAAGTAGAGGTGTGTACATGTGTTTGTGTGTGCGTAGGGCAGGGCGGGCGTGTGTCTGCTGCCCTCAATTGGTACAGCTGATAATCATTACCCCTGTAGCACTTTGGACTTTGATGTAAATCGCAAACACTTAAGGAGGATGTTCCGATCGCTGTTTGCACAGACATAGTGGATTTCAAAGCCCCAGGGCCACCCATCAACCACCAGCTATTACATGCACAGTGTGGCAAGGCTGGTTCATAAGGATCATAGACAGCAAACACAGAAATCATCATGGGAATGCATCCGTAAAATGTTCATATTTCATTTGTCCAAACTTGCAGCACATCTGTTTGCTGTTGCATCTGTTTATACACCACTAATAATGACTGCAGCATGATTGCACTTTCTTCTGGTCATGTTTAGGCACTGGCAGCACTTGGTTAAGGTTCAGGAAACATCATTGTTTTGGTTTGATACAGAAGTAGAGTAGAGTATTTAACACTATTACGAATAGAAAATTGGATTGGACTCATCCTGGAATTGTCAGTGAGGATTGGTCTCTTTTATTCAGGCGGGTTACACTGACTGGAGGTGAGTTTTAATTTTAATTTTAGCAATCACAATTTGGATTTTTTTAAATTAGCTGAGCTCTAGCCTATCCCCATAGTCCCCTTTAGAATGCAGAAGTACCCCCAGGCGTAGAAGTACCCCTGGGTGGGAATCACTGCCGTACAGCATCTATTTAAGCAAACTGAGCTTCAGAGCCAGACTCCTGCCATTAACTCCCACAGTACATGGTGGTGATTCCATTAGGCTTCACACCCTGCTGTAACAATGACAATAGATTAACAAAAGAACACAGATCTTGTAACTTGGCAGCAAATTCACAGGAAGAAGGAAAATGATATACACACACATACAGGCACTAATCAGTCCAGCTGTCAGGTGAGCAGGGTGGATCTGCCTCCAGAGACTCTTTGATGGTTTCCTGATGGATTAGCATTGATCTCAAACAGTCCGTGGAGGCGTGCAAGAGTGGCTCTTTAATCAGATTTCAAGGGGCTGAGCTTTCTGACGTTGTCAAGTCATAAAACCTGAAATTGTTCCTGCCATTTTTCACACCTGTGAGCTGTAAAGCTGTATTTTCACGTCTCCCTCATGAACATCCACATCACGGCCTCATCTCTGTCCTAATCAGCCTCTCAGCCTGCACCAAAACAAAGGTTGTATTTACGCAGCTAAAGATAACTGCACTTCAAAGCCCTCGGAGCTCAGACTGTGTTTAAGGGGGAGCATACATGTTGAAGTGCTGATGTGACCACCAGCCAATGGAGTGAAGTATCAAGGAAATGCATGTAGTATTTTATTTGAAATTTGTTCCACTTGAATTCAGTGCACTTGAAGTAAACAGCTAATCTCTCCAGGCTAATATAGATTTCAGTTTCACCACCTACTCTTTCCGACACACATTGTCATCGCAGCTTGGGACAAACAAATTTCTGTTGAAAATTAGGCCCACAGCATGTGTATCCAACTCCTCTGTAAATATCTGACCCACTTACTCATTCTCTGACTTTTCTACAAACACTGTCCAGCATCTTTAAACACAGGAAATGGGTTTCCTAATCTGGTCATCCTTTCACAACTGCATTAGTGGAAAAAAAAAATCCCAGTCCTGTGCAAATTCGACCCGGGGTGTCATCACATTGCTGTTGCTGAGCCAGAGGAGAGTTTGGATGAGCTGCAACAAGTTGGACAAAAAAAAGGGGTTTTTTTTACGTAACAGGCATGAGAACACACTTTTGGCATTTAGGTAGTAAACCTCATCATGCTATTTGAGAGATTTACTTGTGAAAAACACTGTGTACAAATTTGTGCCTATGTAGGGTGTTTAGCTGGCCCACAGGAGTTCTTGCTCCAGCCTTTGTAATCACAATTTAGTGTGTTTCGTTCCCAAACATTTACTGCCGTGGTACCAAATTAGCGATCTTAAATAATGTCTGGCAAGTCTTCCCCTTGAGGTAATACTGGGCTAAAGGAGGCTGCTCACCAAGGCATTGGCAACGTTAGCCATCGGGACAGTGTTAGCACCGAGATGCTAACTCCAGGCTACATGAAGGAGCTGACTGATGCAATCAGACCTGATGTTTCATCCATGAAACAAGAGGATTTGACGGAGCTTCGGAGCTGTAGACCTCAACTGCAGACAAAAGAAAAAGAATCCACACTGACTGCACCTGACATGAGTGTATCTGAGCTCGGAGGAGTCTTTGCTTTGCTCCAAGCACAAAGATTCACAGCCATGAGTCTGTGTGGATGATCAGGAAAATAAGGCTAGGTAAAAACATACAAGTGGTGGGGGTCCCAGGAAAACTGCAACAAGTTTTTGAAGAGGACAGTTTCTCCACAAGCCTGAAGTTGCCACCACAAGATGCCCTGCAGAGAACAATGGCTGCCCACATGCATCAGTAAAAGAGCGGGCCAGCTTTCCAACAGAAAGATCAGATCCTTCCCTGATCTCAATGTGGACCTGCTGCATATGAGGGATAAATTCAGCCCAATGAAAAAGCAGCCGGACCAGGCTGGTATAAACTTTTCCCTTGTAAACCCTGTGACACTCCTTCATCAGCTGAACCAAATGTAACTTAAATTTACCTACACCTCGGTTGGACTGATTTTAGACCAGCAATGAGCAATTGTTTTGCATCCAAGGTCTAATTTTCTGAGATGTCAGATCTCACAACATCGATCGTCTCTCACCTTTGTTGGACTTTGATGTTTTTACTGAGGTGAGAGTGGCTGTTCACATATGAACATGGTCATGAACAGTAGAAACATTAAGAAAAGTCTCTGGAAAACTTTCACGTTGGCATAAAGATTCTGCCAAAGTCAAGAGCTAAACAGGTGTTGCAGCTAATTTCTGTTAAAAGTGCTCCCAGAGGAAATTTCCATCTTGAGTCAATGCAGCATAAAATCTGATTTCTGTGTAGATGTTTTCACTAAGCTGTGGCATCACTTGCACACTATGTAGAATGAAGCTCTGTTAGAACATGCACATAGCAGCTCTGTGAGTTATCTATAAAGTAAGAATAGTACAGATTGTAGACGCCAGGTCACAGAATGCCAGTATGCTGTTTTATCAGCTATGTTTTCATTCTGTGTGTACCTAAAATGAGAGGTTGTAGACTTTTGAATGTACAAAAGTGTCCTTTCTGCCCCTGTCAGTTATAATTTCTACTTCTTGATCCATCTATCTGTGTCCGTCTTCCTTCCACCATCTCTGTCTGTGTGTCTGTCCTTCTATCCGTCTGTGTCACCACAGTCTCTCTCTCTGTAGACGACACACCCCTGACAAAACTCAGCAGATGTACTCATTCGTCATGTATCTGAACCCTCTCATAACGCCTTGGCTCTGTTCACTTCTACAGAAGAGCAAGACCTCAGACAGCACACATCATTTTTCAGAAGTAATGGCTCACATGTGAGGGGATTAGAGAGATGAGGAAGAAATGACAGGTGATCTGTTACATTTACTGCAGAAATGATATCATATTACAGCTGATAAAAAGATGGGCAGCTGTTGTGTTGCACTCTTTGTATGAAGGAACTTCAGCAAGTTGTCAGACCTAAATGAAAAACTAGGTTCTTTCCTTCCAGCATGCACCAATCAACCCACTAAAGAATTCCCACTAAAAAGTATTGTTGTATATAAAGCCTGATATATCTTATTCCCCTGTGCCATGGAGCTCCTCTGTTGCCCAATGTCTATTAAAGCAGTGAGCCAGTACATAAACATGGACACTGTGGTTTACTTTGAGCAGATAACACGCTGCTGTAAATATTCACTCATCTTTTTTTTTAAAAAAAGACCCCTTTTGAAGCGTATGTGTCTTCAGTAGCAATGAAAGAGATTTTACTTTTGTGCCACAGTCAGTGTCAGGAAGTGAGGAAGTACTGAGAGGGGAATGAGGAAGACATTCAGACCAAACACAACGAAATGAAAGATGCTGTGTTGATGGGAGAGTCCTACTTACAGTATCAGTGTGATGACGTCACGTGAAGTTTAGCAGAACACTCATGAATTTGACAGCTTATTAGATGCCAGCTGTTTATAAAATTATGAGGAAGGATTTTACTGGTTTGAGAAGTTCTTAGTGGCTATCATTTTGCCTGATGTGATAACGTCTGCTCGATACCAAATTCCCCATTCGGACGAATGTTATTTGTTTTTTTCGCAAACTGCTAATGGCGGTCTGCAGCTCACATTAGAAATTTTACCCCAATTCCAAAAAGGTTTGGACACTGTGTCACCTTTTTTTTTTGTCCAAGAAGATCACCACCTGACCAATGGTGACGAAGAGGGTTGGGTCCCCCAGAATTTGATGCAGCAACACGTTTGAAACACGTTGGGACAGGAGTGACTAAAGACGGGGAACGCTGTGGAATGCTCCAAAACACCTGTTTGGAACATTCCACAGGTAAACAGGTTGATTGGTAACAGGTGATAGCATCATGATTGATATGAAAGGGGCATCCTGGAAAGGCTCAGTCGTTCACAAGCGAGGATGGAGAGAGGTTCACCACTTTGTGAACACATGATTGCAGAAAGGATATTACTGCATGGACTGAGGAACACTTTGAAAAACTGTCCATGCTGAACCAACACATTGGTGTACTGGAGAAGAGTTGAGTGATGGACTGTGACCCTGAAGAAGCCACTGTCTACTGACGACTTCCTTTACATGGTTTATTAGAAGCGTTGTTCCTGCCTTTCACCCTCTCTCTTGTACTCCTTGTCCCTTCCTCTCTCTTCTTCTTCTTCTTCTCCCTCTCATCTCGTCTTCCTGCCGTTCCCTCAGCCTTTCCAGCTGCTGGCTCACCCTGGATCCTCCCACTCGCCGCTCACCTCTTTGTATTCGGGAGGAATGTAAATGATAGTGATTGGGGATGTGGGGTGTGACGCTGGAATTTACTTAAGTGAGACAGAGCTGTGATGGACTGTGAGTGTGCGATCGTCTGTCTTCGCGGGTGTGTTAGGGTGACATCACTCCCCTCCCAGAGCGCTCAGAGGGAATGAGACCCTGGCTGGGTGGAGGTTTGGGATCCTAGACACAAGCTCCCTCTATTGTCTGCTCACTTCCTGTCGAGGCATACAGCTTTCATTCCGACAATCACTTGGCAACTAGCTTCAAATTGTCTCTGACTCTGAATTAAAGTGAGGAGAAGCAGACTGAGGCTCATACCAATTAGCCTGCATGTCATCGCTTCCATTTCTCATGGATTGTTTTAGGTCATCCCCACATCTGTATCTGTTGTCTCAACATTTCATCCCTTAAGTTTTTCCTGGCAGTGTGCCCTGTGTTTTATCCATCAGTGCACAAAATGATTTGGTTTCATTTTGGTGTTGACTGGTGCAGATATCTTGAGTTAATCCCTTGGATGCTTGATTGCTTGATTGCGCTCCTTATTACTCCTCATTATCTACGTCACTGCATTCTGTCTGTCATGGATTTTAAGTTGTACTTTTTTTTTCAGTGTGTGGAAATGGTATTAGTATCCATGCTGTTCCACTCCAGGACATCAGTGTTCATTATAGTCATCAAATCAAGCCCCCTGCATTTAAAGGGATTAAGTGGCTTCATACCAGCAGTAGGCCCGCGCTAGTTGTGTGCAAGCAGCGACTGTAAGCATTGTTTGTAGGAAGTGTGGGAAGTTTAAACAGGAAAATGATTATTGTTATTATTTAGTGACATGGGTTTGCTGAGGAGCTTCAGAGTATTAGAACTGAGCTGAAATTCATTTGTTTTGGGGTTGTTGTTTTTTTTTTTCAGCATTCTTTATCTGTCCATGGTGCTGTGTGCTCTTAATTGATCAAAATTATAAGTCGCTAAAAGAAGAAATCAGCGTTACAGTAACGTCATGCTTCATTAGTTTCTTCTCTCTGTGATTTGATCTGCTCTCCATGACTCCACGCATTCATTTGGCAAAATGAATCACATGTCAGCACGCTGATGTTGCAGGACTGCTCATGTCTGATGGGTGGAAATCACTACTGGACCCATAAAAGAACGCCAGCTGTTTTTATAAGGTGGGATGAGCTCAGCAGGTGTTGAAACAAAGTGGGAAGTCCCTCCCCTTCCGGTGGCCTCCAGTGGGACTCTATTTTGGAAAAAATATGGCCGGTCATCAAACGAGACAGATTCTGTTTGAATTGTGGCATGAAGCATGAAAGGAGAGTTAGTCAGTTCTGTAAGAGCTAGCATGGACTGCTCTGAAAGGTTTTTGTGAGTGTTGCGTGCAAAGTCTAATTGTGTATTTTCACAGTCCTATACATCAACAGTTTAAAAAAGAAAGCCACTTTGTTTACTGACAAATTGTCTTTAAATTAAATTAAAAAAATTAAGTACTGTGCATATTTATTTATTTTTTTCTAAATAAGGCCTCATGGTGGTCCACTGGCAGGAAATGGACTTCAGCTCTCTGTGACAAGTGATGGAATCAGTGCTAACATGAGCAAGTTAGGCTAACTAGCTTATCGGTTTTCTGAGGTGAATGGAAGCTGAACAGCGTGGTGGGTCGTCTGAAATGATGAACATTGTAAAAGGGGAGATGTCACAAACATCACAGGCTATACAGAGCTGTGACATGCAGTTAATAGCACATATCCTACCAATGTTAACTCCTAACAACAAAAGGAGGAATTGCAGTTTCATTTATACAACACTACATGAAGTCATCAAATGAAAAATATTGTTAAGATCTGAGGTTGGTGCCGGGAATCATTGTGTGTGTAGTGAATCCAGTCATTTTCTCAATGTTGTTCAGGTCAGCTTTTATCCTGCAGCCTGGTTTTAAAGGGGTCAGAGTTTGGAGCTGCGACTTTATGCCACGCCGGTCCATAAAATCTGAAACCTCTCAGGGAAGTAGAGACGGAAGGAGCCCGTTAGGGATCCTGTGGTACAGTGAGCTCTGGTGTTTTCAGGTCTCCTGGCAGCATTAGGATCACCGTGGCATAAAGCACTTAGAACGTTGATGAAGTGCACCGGTGGGATACCTCAGTGCATGTTGAGGGGCTGCCTGAAAGGCTTGGATCGGCAGCATTATTAATGAAAGGCCCGTCTCTGCTCTGGGTGATGTCACCGTCTGGATAGACACGACCAGTCTCACCTCAGTGACTGAACACAACAGATGGCTCACATCTGGACGGATTCCAGACAGGCATTTTAGCACCGAGGGTTGTGAGGTTTAGCTTTGTCCACTGACTTCCACTGTTGATGAGGATTGATGGTGATTTTATTTTTCTTTTAGTGCAATTAGCTCTGGCATGGCGCAGAGTCGTGAGAGGTTTTACCAGATATTTAAAAAATGTAAAAACATCTGTTGGCACAGTTGTGTTGATCTTTATGTCCACTTCTGTCCTCTGTTGTTGCTGCAACTTTTAGAATTGCCAAAGCATATTCCTTTCCTCATAGCGTTAACATATTTATAAAAGCAAACCCAAACAGTTTTTGTTTCGCTCTTATGGCCTTTACTAGATCCTCTTTAACATTTAAAACCTACAAAAAGCATTATTTTTTTTCTTTTAATTTTGCAAATGCTGAATCAGTTTATTATGGAGATTTTAGTGAACAAATTTGACGTGCAATACTGGCAAGTCCTCCATTTGTTAATGTCTTTTTCAGCCGTTATTTATACAAGGAAGGATTATAGTTACATTTCGCATGACACATTCTTCTCCTGCAACACTCTGCTGCAGCATTATACTGTACATATACTCCAGGGAGATTGCTAATGCAACAGCAGTCTTGTACTGTTGGCCACTCAGCAGCTCCACTTGAGAAGTTGAGGCTTAACTGGGGCTTAAGCTCCCAAACGTTGCCCAGAGGAACCTTAACAGCACTTTTTGAGCCAGTAACCTTCCCATCACATGCCTTCTTTTCAACATTTGGTCTCCCAAAGGCACCCCAAGCCCTTGAGTTTGGGGAGCCAACAGCTAAGCTCTGTTTTGGGGAATGTATCTGTGTTTGTCCTCCAAACAAATGCCAAATCAGTGTTTCATTTGATCCTGAAAATGCGTTTAATTTGAGCCTTCCCAGCAAGAGAGAGAGAGAGGCTTCCATTTAAAATGTAATATCAAAAATTTGGATGCAGCGCAGTCCCTCTGAAAGGACGCCAAGGCCTAGCAGAGCAAAAGAATAGCTGCTAAATCAGATTTTTATGTTATTTTGGGTTGAGCATTAAACTGGCTGTAATATACGGCTTCTCGAAATGTGAGCTCATAATTTTCTTTGTTTGAAGAAAAAAAATGAGTGCGCCTCTGGAATGAGCTCATGCTATACTTACATTAAATTAGAGAGATCCAGGCATAGCACTTATTCTCTCTTGTGTTTGCTCTTTGTCCAAACCGCAGATACCGTACCTCCTCCTTGGCATGCTTAAACATCGCAAGAACCCTTCTGAAATTGTTAGACGCTTTTAAACAGATTATAGGTGATATGAGAGGAGAAGGTTTACTGATATTCTCTGCTTTGGCATCGGGACACTGTAATACATGTGGACTGATAATAAAACAAAACATAAGTGTCTCTCTGGAAGAATTAGATGAGGAAACCTGGTATTTAGACCAAAGAAAGCAGATCAAATAAAGCACAAAGCATTTAACGCCACACTCGGCTCTTTGCAGAAGACTCGTAAGGGTTTAGTATCCAACCTCACTTGTCTCCTCGCTGACATGGATACTTCCCCTTTCTTCCACTTCACTAAGCCATGAGAGGCTCCTGAAACTGGATAGACCCCTTAAACCGTTTTTCCACCCTTTAGTCATACTCCCCACCCACCCACCCACTCTTCCCCACCTCTGTCACTGCCAGGAGGATTTGCTCGGTTTAAAGCCCAAAAACATTTGTCCTGAGATATCAGCCCCCGGACTTTGACAAAAGTCCGATTTCATCACCCTAATCTTTTATGGGGAAGTGCACAGGCAGTCTTGAATCCTGCCACAACCCCATCAAAATATTATCTACCCGACGTCTTTATCCCTCAGTGTTATGAGGGTGTCAAAGCAAGTGCCAGCTGTTTATGGCTCAGTGAGGCTGCAGCTCCTCACCAGGTCAATGCAACACCAGGACAGGAGATTTTTGAATAAAACTAAGTTGACTGCATAATTTAATCTTGGAAAAATACAGTGTAATTGAGGTTTTGGGCTCGGATCAAAAAGACCGTTTTACTCTGGAAATGACTTCTAGGAAGAGTGTGGTTCAGAGCTTTGGGGTGGAGGAAGGTGGATGTTTGTTCTGCTGTTATGACACTGTAGCTGCGGAAGTGCACTCTACATTTTGTGGTCTATGAATGTAAATTATTAGCCAGAGGAGCCGTCGGGCTTGTTGCATTAATTAGCTTGCCGCTGGTCTCGTCTCGTGCCGTTAAAAGACAGTTTGGTTTTCTGTTAAGTCATGCATATTATTGAGAGTTGAATTACATTTCTGCAGTGTTTTTGCAGAGGCTTGGTGGGCTTGTAAAAGATTAAACTGTTAAACACTGCTCCCACATTCTTTCATAGGAAATATTTCTCAGGACATTACTCACAGATACATAGTGATTACGCTTTAATAATTTCCTTGAAATGTTTATAAAAACAGTCATTGCTATTAAGGAAAAAGGTGTGTCTGAAAAGATAATGTTTACCCTCCCATCTCACTCTTGAAACAGACCAGTGCCAGCCATTCTCCAGCCTCACAGCCTTACAGGAAAATGCTCTCATCAATCATCTCAGGCACCTTGCATCGGATCAGGGAGGAAGGAATTTGAAACCCAGCCGTGGCTCTTATTTCCTGGTTGGTCTGAGATTCTTCTCAAAGCCCAGGATGCACCGCGACAGGGTGGTCCCTCCGACAGCTCTCTATTGTTCCACACCAAAGAGTTTTAAATGTCGGTTTCCATATCACAGCTTGACACCAGACCACCTCCGTCTCAACAGGTCAATTTCTTTTCACTCCCACAAAAACCGCAAACTCACTTCTCACTTTCTCTTCTCACCGTTTCTCTCGCTTTTATATGTTACACAGGGATTTACAAGGTAGGAAACCTGGCATCTTTAAATTCCTTTGATATGATAACCGTTAAAGTTTGTATGGTACCTGAATACAAGTTAACTCCAGCAAATAAAAAGCTGCGTTCACGAGTAACCAGAAACTAAAGCTTTTTTCAGTCTCAGTCAGACAAACTTCGTCAAGGAAAAGTAAATTAAACCCTGTTCCCCATAAACAACCCTAATGAACAGTTACCACCTCCAAATCAGTTGCTTCCTAACACCATGAGAAAGTTACAAGAGCTATTTTCAATTTTACACAAATCCCACGAAATCCGAACAGCAGCTGCAGACACAATGACTCAAGACAGTGGATTTATTTAATGGATGGCAAAATATTTATCTTGCAGTTACCTATAGTTTCCTAAAGGCATGCTGTACAGGATCCTTCTAGAAAACAATGTTTGGACTCATACAAAAGTAATCCCTGTCATTCCTCAGGCCCTCTGCCTGATTTTGCTGTGGTCGTTTCTGGGCTGCAAAAAAAAAAAAAAAAAGTTCAATATAACTTAAAAGTTGTTTTTCTGATTATGTTCTGTGGAAAAGTCTGACAGTGTAACGGAACAGTTGAACATTTTTTTGGAATATACACTTATTTGCTTTCTTGGCTCGAGTTAGATGACAAGATCAACAGCACCATTGTATTTGTCCATTAAAAATGAAGCTACTGCCAGTTATCTTAGCATAGCATAAAGACTGGAAACGGGGGGAAACTGCTTACCTGGCTTTATCCAAACATCACGATCTGCCTGTACAGCTTCCTAATTAACACTCAATGCCTTGTTTGTTTAATCCATCCAAAACCTGAAGTGTGAATACAACAAAGTGTGGTTTGCCAGAGTTAAGTGCAGCAACTTCCTGCCTGGCTGACTGTTGCTGACTTCAGCTAAGATAAGCTTGCAGTGATGATGATGATGATTTGATGTTGTTTTGTCCCTGAGTCATTAGCAGAGGTTAAGACGAGGTGAAAAGCAACAACTCTTGAACTGAAAGCAACAATACCTGCATAAATCGCTAACACTGCTACCACTTGACAGGCTGCTATTATTACCTGCTCTGTTTACACAGCAAGCTGTCCTCCATCAAGATGAGTGGCATGTGGTGGGATGTGAACTTCCCCGTTTGACAGGGAAGACATGTAGGCAAACATTTCCATACTGTCATGCAGTGAGAGAGAAAAAAAGATAACTGAAAGTGATCCCATTCTGTGGCAGATACGGTCCCACAGGTGGGGTTGTGTTGCCTGTAAGGCCTGGCTAAGCTGCATCTTCCTCCCAGTGGCTGAAACAGGATATGAGGTCATGAGTTCTGCTGACATGAACAGCCTCAGTAGACTCATCTGCCAGGGTTTTGCCAGTTATGACACCTAATGTTTTAATTTAAACATCATGTTAACATTTCTATTTATGTTGCCATGTAGTGTCCAGGTTTTAATATGCTTCATTTTCCCTTTAGAGGTTCACAATGACCTATTAATGAAGTGTACACGTTCAAGTCCCCCATTTAACATTTAGAAGCAGTGTACAAGCATTAATGCTATAATGGACTATAATACAGTTATAAGCGGAGAGAAAAAAAAACATCTTGAAGTCTTTATATAATGTGTTTGTCATGAACTGACTGCACTGGTTATAACTGGTGTATAAGCAGTTAATGGCTGAATGGCAGCTTGTAAACACACCTTAAATGAATATGAATTACCAAGTATCAGAATTACCAAGATCATTGCTGTATTTATACAGTATTTTTGTAAATTATTATTCATTAAAGCTTTTTTCTCTCCATGTCAACTGAATCAACTTCACCAGCTGATGGAGGCCATGCATTGTGCCTGAAAGCTCTCACATTTTATGAAACTTGCCTACAACATGACTCATTCGTACATATCCATATATTAATTAATAAATGTCAAATTTGAACATTTACAACACAATTAGGCTGTGTGTGTAATCGTGCTGCATATCAATAAATATGCTAACAGCTATGATCAGTCAATCATTAGCCAGTTATTGATGCTTCATCTCTTCAAGTGTCAGCAGATACCTCAATAAATACTTAAAAATGTCCTCCTTACAACGACATAATGTGTTAAAACACCATCTATACGCTGGTTTTAAATGCTGAATGGGGGTTAATGTCTGACTCATTAATCAGGTTAATGGCCTGCAGCAGCAGCAGCACAGTGATCCTGCCTTTGTCAAAAAGAAAAGCACAGAAATGTCACCACGTTGATTGACTTTCCCTGTTTGCACAATTCATCATGGCCACGTCCAGATAGCCCATTCACCACAACGAGACATTTGAGTTGGCAGATCCAGGCAGGCTCTTTCCTCCCTCCATAATTCACTCACTATCTCGACACCAACTTGGCCCGGCAGCACGGGCACAGACTTATTGTTCAGACACTGCAGCTGCCAGCTACAAGGACGTAATGTGCAAGTTTCTTGCTGTCGCTTCCTTCCAGCCTGACAGGACGGGAGGAAAAAATGGCTTCCCATTGCCATGTTTTGCCAAGCTGTAACTCAAGAAGGTGTCCGCTAGAACAAATGTGAGAAGAAGGTAAATCAGAGAGATTAGCCCTCGCTGGCGTTGAAGTGTATCCTACACAATGTCAGGTTTGCGTGTCCTTTCGATTTTCTCTTTTGCCTGTTTCAATTTCAGTCTCGTCGTCATTCGCTGTCTCCAGCTCTGGCAGAGGCTATGCACGGTTCACGGCAAGCATAGAAATGTCATGCTAACTCTACATTAGCTGCATTTTTCCTCCTTGACCCGCGCCCCTCCGCCCTTGGTGCTATTTCCTTTCACAAAGAGAAGATTAGCTCATACATCACTCCTGCAGATTCCCAGGCACCATAATCATTTGTCAGGCTCTAGTCAGTTGTTTCTGCTCTTTTTTTTTTACATTAGAAGTTACAAATAAGCTGTCAAAATGCTGTAACAACACTGTGGCTCAGTTCATTTTACTGCAAAACACACAGGTGGGATCCACAATCACAAAGCAGCATGTCACCCGCTGCTGTTTATGTTTATGCTAGTAATTGTCCCCGTTTTATTGAAATAAGACATTTGGAGACGCCATTGAGTCTGTTTACCCAGCCCCATGCGTTTATCCTGAAGGAGGGAAGGGAAAAAGGGACAAATCCACTCTAAAATTAAACAATCTCACATAAATACTGTGTAGAAACAGGCCTTTTTCACCATGTTAATACAGAAAATGAGCCTTAATGTGCAAAGACGTCTTCTGTACTCCTCTGCCTTTGAAAGCAGAAGCTAATTTTATAAATTTCTTTAAAATATTCCACCCCTCCTTCGCAAAACCTGCTATTAGACTGAACCAGAAAATGTGGCTTTTTCTCGGCCACATGCAAATAGTGCAACTAATTTTTACTTTTTGGCTTTCGAGCAGCTCTAGTGGAAGCTCCAGTGTTGCACTCTCAACTTCATTACCTGAACTGCAACAGAAAAAGCTGACAGCATTTAAGTTCTATTTTAGGGATGAGGGGTTTTTTTCTACTGTTATAACAAGTCTAAAAAAGGCTGGAAAAGTACAAGCCGTGAGTCTTACTTCCTTGTGGTCGGTGAGGTCTAATCGCTGCATTCTGTCAGGGAGATGTAATCACATTACGCCATGCGATGACGACTCTCTGGGCCTAATTACCACCTAGCTTGCGGATGTAGTGGAGTAATATTTTTATAGTCTTTCACACATACTTTAAGGTAAGGGTGCACGCATAAAAATACACTTTCACAGGAGTGGTATCTGTTTTATGTCACTGCCTTTTGTCTTCTAACTTGTCTGTCTACAGATGCACCAGTTGGAGTTGGTCCAACCGTGCATCTGTGAGCACCTTGTCTTCATATTTTGTCGATGAGACAACTCCCCAATAAAACAGAAACAAACAAATGACACATTGTCCGCCAGCAAATGTAATCTGAAATTGCAGCGTTCACAAGGTGGTACACAAAGTGAGGCACTTGGCAACTAGTTTATTCCATTATATCAAAAGGAGACGCTTTGCTTAAGGGGACACTGATTCACATCTGCTGATCCTATGAGCAAAAGATGCCATCATATTTTTTTCAAAATCCCTGAAAAACAGCCTGCAAGTTTTGGGCATTCACACTGTTGTTGACGAGGAAAGCTTTGTAAAACCATATGTTCTGACATAGTATATTTTTAGTGCGCAGAAATGTAAAGAAAACATCAGCGCTTTGTCAATTTTCTCCACATTAATGCAGACTGAATAAGAACAAGCAGGGTCTGTTTCACTTTACTGTGAAAGCCCTTCAGACCAAAACATTTCAAACGCACGTTTTCTTATCAGACTATCATTCTTCACTCTTGAAATTGATCTTCGACCGAGGATAACAAAAGTATTGGCATAAATCAGTCTGCAGACAGTCAGTGTCTTGCAGTGTGGAGATAAAGATGAGCTATTCAACAGCTTTTAAGGTTAAGTGAAAGAACAGGAGGAGTAAGTTGCCTTGTTTTAATACCATCAACCTTGTTACAGTAGATTCAGACAAATGAGAGACTGTGGAGCAATCTGCTCGTTATCTAGCCCCAGCAGAAAAGGGAGTGTTGGCTGGCCAGCCCGAATTAGGTCAGTAGCCGCTCAGTTTTTCCTACGATGTGGGAGTGATACAGTGACGAGCGTCTAGATACACAAACAAAGGTGGTGCAAAGCAGGACAGTCAACTCTGCAGGATGTGGACTCATCTGTATTTGTTGAACGTGACCCAAAAAAACAAAATCTTAACTTTTCTTTGTTCTTTTTTGCCCATGATGATCATTCCTGTCATGCATCCTGTGCTTGCCTCTAGTCCCAAAATAATTTAAAAATACTTCAAAGCAACATGAGACATTTAGCTGTCTCCAAGTATCCAAATGTCCTCAGTGTGTCTGCAGAGCCATGTTGTTCTGTATTTGTACACAGTCCTGGATATGGAAACATCATTCAACCACTAATGTATTGCTGTCAGTGGTGGAGAAAGTATTCAGGCCTGCAGTTAAAGTTTAAATACAGGACTTTACTTTTACTTTTTCTTCAGTAAGACTTGCACTGTACCTAAAAATGCATGTAAAGTAAAAGAACTCCTAAAGCAGAAATATCTTTATATAGTATTGTTTCTTGTTTAAGTAGAATTTTAATGTTGTCACTGGTCGAGATAAATGTAATGCTTGTAAGGCAGCAATTTCAGCTGGAAGTTTTAACTGTGGAGCCAATCAGTGCGCAGAATGAGCCCAGGAGGACCAATCAGGCTCAGCCTAGCTCTGTTATTATTAATGACAGTTCAAATGACAGTTAGGTTGTGAGTCATTTTTGGCTTGTTTGTTCTCAGTGAAAACTTCATTTTCAGCATCAGCTTAAGGTCACTTACACATGCTCAGGCTAATGTTTGTTGCCAAGAACTGATGCTCTCATTAATACCAAATGTTACAGTGACGACTGCAACTGAAGCTGCTGTGGAGATTTCAGCCATTTAGGTCAGATTTTTGCTGTCAAACGTTTTCAAGTTGAAATTACAAATTACTTTTATTGAAGTTAAAGTATAATGTGCCATAAAATGGAAGTAGTCAAGTCAAGTAGAAATACTTGAATAAAGGTACTGAATGTGTGATTGTTATAAAGGCCTGAACACCACATCATTTTTGACATCTGAGCCGATGAGACATCAACAGCCGTCACATGAATCATTTTCACACAGTATCTTTTCTTTCTCTCCGTAATTCTCTTTCTGAATTTAACTCATCCATAAATTCAATATTTAATGCATATTTATCGACTGAACATGAAGTTTTACCAAACGCAGTGTGAAGAACTCTCCAGCCATAAACCCATTTGCTGTTGATCTTTGTGGAAGTGAAGCCCAGCGATGCGCTGACGCATGTGGAGACGAGGCAGAGTGTGTTCTGAAGGAGCGTGAAGAGGTGACTGCGTGTCATCTGTGTGCTTAGAGGGTGTCGCTGAATGTGCCACATTCGTGTGATTTCTGACCTAAACGGGGGCCACACTGGTGGGCCTTCAAAGCATACAGCTGCAAATATCCGAGTAACGTCATATGTAGTAGTCGGCTCGAGGAATCGCTCTCCTTCCCATAAAAGGAATTATTTGACACAGAGCTTCAAAAAACGCGTGCACTTTACTGGAGCAGCATTTATTAAACAAGACATCACAGTTTTTCGTCTCACATATTTCATCCTCTTATGTATCCTATCACAACTGACCCTGGCTTTGAACAGGAATGTGTGCTATGATATAACCAGGCTGGAGCATTTCTGGGAGGAATACAGGTGTGCTTCTGCTCATGATCAGACGTAGCTAAGAGCTCAGCAGTCACGTCATACAGCTGATGAATGAGCAGATTTCTGTCTCCTCACCAACAGTTTCGGGAGTACTGATAATATCTTAACAGCACACAGGTGAAGAGAGATCCTGCTCATGCATGCAGTGGAATATATGTATATACAGAGCAACAGCTGCTTGACATCTTCCTAAAACATGCTGTCATTTGTACAAAACACTGTCTAACTTTTTTTTTTCTGCAAAGTTCACAACCTGCCTCTGAGGTGAACCTGGAACACAGTGAAAGTTAATAACCCAAAAAAATCCCAGATCGTTAAAAAAAAAAAAGGCTGTGTTCTGTTTCAAAGAGCAGGTCTGGATAATAAGCATCTCGGCGATGATGAGGACACCGCTGAAGAATGTCCTCGATCTGATCCACATGAGTGATGTCACCTCGTGTGCAGTTAAGTCAACCAGATGGCATGAAGATATAGTGTGTGCCCTGCAAATCATTAAGACGAGGAGGAAGGTCATGTAGTGTCAGGTTTGCAGCTACTGTGCTTTTTATCTACTATAAAAAAAAACGTATTGTGCCAGTAAATGACGTCAGCTTTTGTTTCGTATCATCTGCGAGCTGTTTTCCCTTCGCACGCCTTCGTTTCTCTTGCAAGTTCACAACTGTTGGACTTCCCCGTAAAGGCCTTGATGCATTGTGCAAGCATCGTGACTAATAAAATACAGAAAATTACAATTTCAAGACTTTTATGGGAAAGTACACACATCTTACTAGTGTGAATAATGAAATGTTGCTGAAACAGAGTGACATCCAACACCCACTGACATCTGATTTCAATGATGCGCATATGCTTTCGCTGTCAAGTAGCCCGAGCTCGTATTGGCAATATATAACCTGGCTTTAGACCACGCAGTGAATGTATTATTACATTCAGTTGTTCCTTTTTCTTATTTATGTCTGACCAATTCTAGACTTTTGATGTCAATAACCAATACTTAAAATCTGGTAACAGTATCACGGCTGTTAGTTTTTACATTAACATATAACGTATGTGTTAATGTCATACACATGTATCCGTGCACTTTACTGCTGGAAAATACATTTGTCATTGATGTTTTGTGGACAAACTAATGGCTTACATATCTTTGGCATTCCTGTGTTGCAGTTTCTTGATTTTTATCAGCGAACAGCTAGAAACAAATCTCAAAGAAGTGAATAATCCTCAATACAAAATATCTGTTTATAGCTGTCATCATGGATTATGGCTTTGGTGAAATTTAAATGATTTCAAGGAATAAATGGGCAAAAGCATCCAGTATTTTAGCAGAATAAAGGCAAAAACTTACAGAAAAGTCTGAAAAATATGCATTCTTTCGTAGAAGGTTTAGTTTCTATTGTTGTCTTGTAAATGTCTTTTAAGTTAGCCTAGTGTGGACATGAGTCTTTAGCATTTTTTATTCATCCAGCAAGCAAATCATCTTCTAATGTACAGATACAGAATCTGAGTGTTGTATATAGATCTGTCCTTGAAGCATGTGAAGTCTGTGGTCATAAAAATCTAATTCTGAGCACTTTTCATCTTTACTAATGCAGTTTCACTGTGCAGGAGTCTGTAGATGTTTATGCTGCTGCCAAATTAAACTCTGGCATTGTGTATGTACTCTTGATCACCCATAAGAAGAAACAACAGCATGAGTAGAGTTCCATCCAAGAAAACCTGGACTCACTAACACCAGACCTTTTGCCTTTGGTATGAAATGATCCCAGACCAGCTGGTTTGCTAAACATGAGGGTGCTGTGTGCATTTCACTGACATTACATCACAGGACTTCTATGTATCCAGTTTCATGTTTCATGCCTCTTGCTGCCATCTGGAGACATCAGCATGTGAAGCTGTCTGGTGCGGCTTTAAATGGTGAAGATATCAGGATGAATCGGCTCATATTTCTATATGGCCTCTCTCTGGGTTCAGCGCATCACATGACAACATTAGCTGAACTCTTCACACCGACATCAGTCAGTGTGATCCGAACAGGGCCGGGATTTCGGTTGTTTTTTTTATGTGATGCATGAAATCAGAGGATACATATGGTCACAAAGTTCGTTCATTTCTCTGCTAAGGAACAAAGGCGAGCGAAGTGCCTGCCGTGCCGTAGCTGTGTGTGTGTATCTGTGCGCTGAAGTCATGTTTAAAGGAACATCTGTTGATGGTTAGGGTGCCGCTCTCGCTCTCACACCCCTGCTGCTCCTGCAGTACCCGGCGCGTGATGAGGTCATCACTCACGGATGGCTGCTCGATCGCCAATTAATCAAAGGGGGACCGGGTTCATCCCCAGCCCCCTGCCCAGATTAACATGCTTTTTAGGGCTTCCAGGGGGAAGGTCAGGCAGCAGTCAGAGGCTAAGAAAAAGATCAACAATAAAAACGCTAAATATCCCGTAGCACATTACACCAAGATGTAATCATGCCGTGCTGCTTTCCAGAGCCCAGTGAAAGGAAATGATTACATCCAGCTAAAATGCATCATACAACAACAGATTAACGAGGGTGAAATTAAAGCCCGGTGCGACGCGGTGCCTCTCGTAGCGTACATGTCGAGCCATGGCAGCCGACCTCAAAACACAGAGAGCTGTTTCAGCTCTCCTCAAACAAGTGATAAGTGGCTTTTCCTTGTACAAGTCAAAGCTATTTTGGGTTTGCACTTTTTCTAGCCCTCTGTAATAATGTTTTGGAAGGAGTGCGGAGCAGAACAGAAGCCGCTGAACAAACTCTGGGTTTTGTGCTTGGGCAAAGGACTAAAATGTCGTTTACTCAAGCTCCTCTGGGATCGTCTGTTTCTTCCTGCTTGAGGTAGTTTTGATGACATGTCTACCTCGACATCTTTCGAGGATCAGTGGACTATGAGATGACAGCCATAAACTTTTTGTGATCAGCCCTGAAAGTTTCAACAGCACGGAGTACATCCCCAATTTTATTGACTGCTGGACTGCAAGTTTTTAAAGATAATTCCAGTTTATGTCAACTGAGTTTATTGTATTGGACATCAGTTCCATCTGTTATGATAACATTGTACTCTATGAAGTAATGTCGGGATCAGGGAACACAGAGAGATCGCTAAAACATAAAGAAATAGTTCAACATTTTGGGAAATATGCTTATTTGCTTTCTTGCAGAGTTAGAGAAGCTTGAAATCCCTCTCGTGTCTGTGTAGTCCTTTAAATAGCACAGAGACTGTAAACAGTGAAATGGCTAACCTGGCTAACCAGCATCTCTAAAGCTCACTAATTAACACCTTACATTGCAACTACTTAATCCATACAGAAGCAGAAGAGTTGAAGTTGTAGTTTTTCAGGAGATTGTGTGCCTGACAGTGCATGTAGGTGCAGTCAGTTCCTGGAGTCTTTGCTGGTTCTGATAACACAACTTCACCACAAACTGATGCTTTTGAGTATGATGTGTTTTTTCTTTGGGTTGACCAATCAGCTTGCTCAGACACTCAGGACCTTTGTTTTTTTTCTTCTGAATAAGCTTGGCTGATCTTCGTGTGTGATCAAAACCTGTAAGATCTGCATGTTGTCTTCCTGTCTGCCTTTGTGATTAGAGCGTTATCACAACCAATAAAAGTGAATGCTATACTGCCAAAATAAAAATCAAAGTTTTGATAGATATCCCATAACCTGTGGAGCAAAACCTGCCTTTCCATGATGTTCGCACCTACCTACAGTACTGTTCCTTCTGGCCCCTCATTTATGAACTGAACCCCACATGTACTATCACTCATGTGCACTCATTTACTGCAGTACCATAGAGCATAACTCAGAATTATTTGTGTGACGGCACTGAACAATCTAATGTCTCACGTGAGGATTATCTGGACAAACATCTCAGTGAGGGAATGAGGTCCAGTTAGAGGACACCTCTGAGCGCACTGCACATCACACACACACTCGCATCTACGAGTCCTCAGCTACGTAAACAGGACTGCGTCCAAATACTGAAGACAGATGACAACGGCAGATGCTGAACACCCCCCCACATACACATTTTCACTTGCCTCTATGTTCACGCACTGACGTTGAGGTCTGCTGGCAAAAGGACCCTCATTAAGTATTTCCATGGTAATCTGGCATCTTGTTGAACATGCAATGTGATTGATGCTTCTCAGAGCCATTAGGTTAGTTTTTCTTTTTTGTTCTCCTCTCAGTCGTATAAATCTTTCGCCTTTTCTCACGCAGTAATTAGCTCAACCCTGGACAGGGGCCTATTTTTCATGGCAGCCTGTCCTTCCTGACATGCCTGGTGACAAAGCGCAGATCGTCGTCACACCGTCCTCTGGTCCAACTCAAACATTCTGCTCCAGCTAAAGTGCAATGATGTGATTGTCCCAAATAGGTCACGGGCCGACATCCAGCTGTGTTTCCTTTGTGAAATTAATTGCTGAGGGTGCATGTGTGTGTGTGTGTGTGTGTGTGTGTGTGTGTGTGTGTGTGTGTGTGTGTGTGTGTGTGTGTGTGTGTGTGTGTGTGTGTGTGTGTGTGTCTGTCTGTCTGTCTGTCTGTCTGTCTGTCTGTCTGTCTGTCTGTCTGTCTGATCATGTTGGTAATTTTTTGGATTTATGCACAAACCCTCTGTGTGTGCGTGTGATATGTGATATTGCTGAGGAAGCAGTAAACAGAGCACTGCCCAGTAACTGCTCTCTGTGACATTTACAGAAGAAATCAGACATGTTTCCACCTTCGGCCTCCAGCCGTGTCTGTCTTAGCTGGCAATGTTAAACAGCACTTGTAAATAATTCATCCCAGACTTGTCTCACATTACAGTATTTTATGGATCACAGTTTCACCATTGCAGGCGTTAAGACTTTTGTAACATGTCTGTGCAGTAATCTAACATAGTTGTAATGTCTTGTAATCCAGTTTAATGTTAGATATTTAACACAAATACACTGCAATGACTCCTAACATCACACAGATGAAATTACAGCAAAGAGGTACAACATGCTTTCGTCTCTTGTCTGGGCTTCTAAATTAATCATGTGCTTTTATATTTCATAGCACTTGATAGTATAAGTGTTACCGGAATTCCTGTTTTAATACAAAAAGCCTGATTCTGCAGCCATGTCAGTGCCAGTGCTATGAGCAAAATGCTAACATCAGCTGGCATTGCTTTGAACTACAGTAAATGCTAACAGCATGCTAACATGCTGATGTTAATATTTAACATATTCAACATCTAGGTTTCGTGTATTAGCATTCAAACTTTTGCTCAGGAGATGCACAAAGTCATTAAGCTCCATCCTCTGGGAACCATGAATGTCTCTTCAGAATTTCATGGCATTTCATCTGATAGATATTTCAGTCTAGACAAAAGTGGTGGACTGAATGACTGGCGTCCCTAGAGTCATGCTACAACACGGCTTAAAATCTGTTTGTGGTCTTCGGTCAGTTTGCAGGACAGAGGGTTGAAAACAGTACAAGTAAAACTCCAGATTCAAGCCATTTCAATATATTGCTCTGGTTTTGGACAGTTCAGAGATTTACCACATCATAGCACATTATGAAACCACAGCATAAACAATGTGATCTTTAAGTGTCCCTTGTTCTCATCTGCCACTGAGCTTCACTGGCACTGAAGTGCAGACTTAGCTGTAGGAATGTTATCCAGGGATATGGTTTTTCACTCTGCTTCACAAATGTCCACAGTGCTACCATAAAGCAGAGCCGTAAATGTAAAGCTTATTTGTGTATTTAAGCTCAAACCTAAATTATCTGTCGACAAACTCCCCCTCTCGTTCGCTGGATCATTTCCAATAAAAACTCTTGGTTTGCTCCAGGTTGGTGCAGAGTTGTTCAATAAAAGGTGATAATAAAAGTAAAGGACCTAGTACAGGTCATGGGAAAAACAATAATGGAATTCTTTAGTCTGGTTTTTCCCCTGTAATCCTGAGGAACACTTTGATTTAATGCTAACATTACATAGGATTATTAAGACATTTATACTTTAGCAGCGCCAAGTGGCTGGAGTTGGATGGATGATTTAAACAACCCTTTTTTAACAGCTGACAAACTGCTTTTAACAAAGGCATTCAACGCCCAAGATTATTCAATGGCCACTATCCTCATCCTCCATCACAAGGTCATGAAAAAAGACTACGTTTGATGACCCTACTCCCACTGCTGAAACGACTCAAGGCCCTCTACCTCTGAGGAACACCGTGACACTGACTCGTAAAGACACTGCAGGGACAGTGACGCGATTAGAGGTGACAGATATTGCTAAAATAAGAAAGCTGCATCAGTTGTAATTTTGGCTTCAGTTTGATACTGCACTCAGACGCTGAGCTCATGCGTGGTGTGTGGTTTTGTCACTTGAATGTCACTTGACATCGTGGAGTGCTTTTCTCTGTTCTGCCTGTTGGATCTTAATGGAGCATGCAGTGCATCATTGTGGTTGCTCTGTCGCAGTGTTGTGTTACCTTTCATTTACAGCACTTCACTCTTGAGGACATGTAGTCGCTGCTGGTTTGGCTTGACTGTGCAGCAGGGATTTACATCTCCAGTACAACAGAGCTACCTGCTTGATGATATTTCTTTAACCGATGATGCGCTTGTCTTGACGATGTTTAGAAGCAGTTACCTGTTTAGCGCTGTTTACTGCTGTACTGTGCAATGATTATTGGTAGCCCACTACTTGTCGTCATGGATTTCATGGATTTCTTATTTTGCTTAGCATCTACCACTCATTGCTTGAAAATGGAAACAGGATCATTGAAACTGGTGAAGTATCTGCTCTGTCTCTGTGAGGATTCCCATCCATGGTACTTCTAAGTGCTTCCAACTGGACTTGCTTGTGGTTCTAGAACCACAAATGTCTGCTATGTCTGGATAGAAATTGCACTCAGACATCAAATCGAATGGATTTTCAGTGATGTTGTGTATTTTTCATTTACTTTTGAGTCAAACTTTCCAATATAAATAAAACACAAGTTTGATTTGGGACGAAGACTCCGATAAGGCTTTGAAAAACAGGGATCAAAAACCGAATCATTATTCACACACCATTTTCTAAAGCACATGGGATCTGTTGTCTGTGCAGCTGGGGGCTAGCACAGGCAGTTTGCTTTAATGTGTTTGACGCCCATCCAGTATTGGAATTTAAATCAGATATCAGAATTTAGAAAGTGAGCATGACACAGCATCTTTCCCCTGAAACCAAAGTTAGACTTTCTGTTATTGCTTTCAGATCATGTCACCAAATCTGTCCAAGGACGCCAACATAAGTTCATTTAGACACAGCAGGGCTGAAGCAGCAGGAGGACTGGCAGCTCTACTCTGTGAGCTCTCGCGTTGATTCATGCACTGACCTCTCACGCTCCTGCTCCAGCAGGTTGGTGAACTCGTCGCTCTTCTTCATGAACTCTCCGTGGTTCCTCTTCTCATCCTCCAGCTTGTACAGGGCCTGTTTGTGTGACTGCTCCACCATCAACAGCTGCTCCAGCATCCGCCGGTGCGTCTCCCTCTGCTTCTCCACCAACTTGTCCAACTGTGGGGGAAGGACAAAGAAAACATCTGTCACGTCTGGATGCTCTGTTACTCAGACATAGTCATTGACAGCTGGGGTTACCTCTTCCATGGGCTTTTCATAGATGTCCTCCTGGAAGACTTCGGCCTTGCCCTGGATGGTGTCCCTCTGCAGGGCCTGCAGGACTTTCTGTGGTGTGACAAAGCCATATTTGGCCTCCAGCAGAGCCAAGTCAAGTTTCTCTGCCTTCAGAACTGTGATCACCTCATCTCTGGCCTGCAGTGGAGGAAGAAGGTGGATTTGGTACAAATTCAACTGATATCCAATATGCAGCAGGAAGACAGCAAGAGATGAGTCCGTGTTAAACCAAGTATAAGTAAAATAGCCTTAAGAATTAGTAGTTCAGTGTTGACCTTGTCTCTGTCATCTTTTGCTAAGTTAGCCTATAAATTGTGCTTTTGAAAACCTTCTCTGGATTGAAAAACATATCTAGGTGCTGTGAGCCAAAGAAAGGCACTATTTCTGCGTCTTTATTCACTTTTTTCACTATTGAGTATTGTGAAACAGTGGTTTTCAACCAGGGATATGTGCACAGATGGGTATACTTCTGCAACCGTCAGGGGCTTCATAGAAACAAAAACCTGAAATAACCAATAGTATGAAAAGCTGTGAGCGAGCTTTCAGAAAGTCAAAATCGACAGCTAAAAGTATCAGATAAAGGTTTGAAATGTCCCGCTTTCACCACTCCAAGTGGTTAGTAATGCGATCATAAAATTGACCAAATCTCCAGAAAAAAGAAAGCGACCAAGCTGAAACTTGTTGTAGGATTACTGTGTCTTGTATGGATTTTCATGTGTCAGGAACCCACCGCAACCGCTGTGTTTTCTTTGCAGTTAAAGACTACATATCCCCTCTAGGAGAGGGGAGATGAGGGGTTTCCTAAATCTTTTGTGGCTTGGAAAATTATCTAGTCCTTCTCTCTGATCTGTTCGCTTTCTTTGTTTTCTTGTATCTAGCTTCGTTAACCTCAGCAATAAGACAAACTTTGGCTTGTTCCTATCACACATCAGTGCCAGCGGCTCCCTGGATCCAGTGCTGGAATGACAGGAAGTAGCCTCAGCTGTCGACTGTCCATTAACACAGGCTTTTAGTCCATCTCGAGTGACCACTGCCCACTGTGTCTGTGTCCGACTGGGGCCAGTGCCACTTGTGCAGGCCTGTCTGCTGCTGTATTCGCTGATCGTTCCCATGGCTAAATCCAAATTTGCTTTGTCATCTTGACAGTTTGGATTACCTGCAGCTCTCCCTCGAGCAAGCTCAGTAGAAAGACGAGGTCATCTCTGGAGAGGTCCCTGGCCTTCTCCCTCCGACCCGCCTTTGCAGCCCCGCTGGCGCTGCTACTCCCACTCCCACTCCCACTCCCACTCCCACTCCCACTCCCCCCAGAACAGCAGGTGCTGTTCTTGGCTGTCTTGTGATTCCTCTGGATGGTGCCAGTGTCGTCCGGCGGCTCGCGGTGTCGGCTGCGGCGCTCAGCCCTTCCGGAGGGCTCCTCTCGCTCTGCAGATTGCTTGCGTGTCTCTGCCTGCCGCTGCCCTGGTTTGGCCTTGGTTACGTCCTCCAGACTGTTGCTGCGGGATCGCATGTTCTTCTACCTGTGGAGTGAATAGAAGATGGAAGAATAAGGTTGCTGCATGCAGATGAGCTGTGCATTTCCTGCCCCATGTGCCTCGCGTGTGTCTTTGCGCAACGTTTGGCTTATTTATCTTGCATTAAGTCAGGACAGAGGCAGAACAACCAACACAATACATCACGTGCCAAATTTGAATCAACGACCTTGACTTCGAAGGGATTTAAAGAACAAAACACTCTTGGCTGTCATTATGCTGTCACGTGTAATCAATCTGCTATGTTTGTCGCTTTCCAGGAGTTACTCTGTGATGAAATGTTTTAGTTTACATTTTCAGGCCAGAGCATTCAGGCATTAATGGGCACGGAAGCCATTTTCCCAAACTGCCCTCAAACAAACCTCCACCAGCAATAGAAACGTTTCAGTCTGGACTTTTCAATGTTCTTGGAGACCGTGCATGTCTGGACATAATTTCTGTTTATTGCATGTCCGACTTTGCAGTGGGATCTCATCACAGTGTGCTGATATAACCTGGCCTGTCATCATACTTTAAGTGGGCCATAAACTAGCCCTACGTAGTACATCCAGCTCCACATTTGTCATCTGTGCAGTGCAACAGCATGTCGTCATTGCCTGACATGTTATTATTAGTCACTCAGCGGAATAGAGTCATCATCACCGTGTCATACCACCGGCCACAAAGCATGATTATGCCACAAATTCTCCGATGGTGCCAGAACTTTTTTTGGACCCTGGACCTTAAGTCCTATTGCAACAAATTACCCAAAGCTGTCGACCGACATTCATGGATGATGAATTTTCCCATAACGTGAAATTTTTGTCCAGAGGAAGGCGGCCAGTTTTAGTCTGCCAGAGGATTGAGGCATTGGAGCGCCTTGGTCTCCTTGTGTACCTACTTTGTTTTACAGATGATGATAGGTGGTCTGATGTGTTTGGGCCCAGAGAGTGATTGGAAAAAGGGTAACATCCGGGTAGATGACTTAGGGAGCTATGAATAAAAAGCATGGTGGCTACCAACCAAGGTCTGTTTGGAGTATACACTGTGTCTTTGTGACATCTGGTTTATGAATGGACCATTCAGTGACTCACTAACTGTGATAAATCCAACTATGATAAATGCGGAGTTGCAGGCAAAAGAACTGTAAGCTTCTTTGCCAAGTAATTTATTACTTTTTCAACATTATGCTCAGATAAAGTAAATACATCCAAAAGACAAAGCAGAGCTGAAACAAAAACATGCTGCGACTCATTTCGACTGTTTGATGTGTGAGAGAATAATCTGCCTGAAGGCATTACATCATCATCTATCTGGCTCAACTGGCGTCAGAAGGTTTCCAACTAACTGAGCTCAGAAGATGCCGTTCCAGCTAAAGACGGTATTTCACAACATTGTGCTGTAATGTAAGACAAAATAATGTCACTTTCTCATGTAAGTGTACTTCTGATAATAAATGATGAAGTTTCCCAACATCCCAGGCTACTTGGGAGCTCAGAAATGGTGATGATCTAAGCTTTTATCGCCACTCAGGCAGTTGTAGTCGATCCATGCAGGCCACGAAAAAGAGGATCAGATAGAAATCAGTTAAAATTAGTCACAAAATCAGTTAATTTACAAAGAAGTTAATGATAACAGACAGTTGAGTCATTTAAGAGATAGTAACACTAGAATGGTTCTGTTTTCAATGAGCTTCTTTTCCATTTGCAGGCTGCATTATACTTTAGATATCACCCATTGCAGCTGCTTCACTGTTTATTTAGGAATTTTAATACTTTGCACTTGAGTAACTCCCTTCATTGTATTTTATAGCTCTACTCCTCTACTTTGCACTTCATTCGTTTTAGCTTACAGACAAAAAATTGACCCGCAATTACTAAAAAAGAAATAAGATTCATTATTATAGCTTAAATTACCTAATGTATACAATGTAAAAGTTGCTTCTATGGCAATGTGTCAGTAATAATACTCCAGTAATTAAAAATATAACAATGACTAGGGCCATTCTGCTCTGCTCGTGTACCTGTGAGATGTACTTTTACCTTTAATATTTTCTGTACGTTCTGTTGATGAAATTAGCTGCGGGACTTGTAATGCAGAATATTTTTTACTGTCATAATGAAAAAGAAAATATCTGGATACTTATTCCACCTTGTATCCAATAGTTAATCCTAATTAATAAAAAAAAATTCAAAAGCACGTCAAAAGAAAAGGGAACCTCCACCAAAACTACATACACAAGTGCCAGTTAATTAAGTCAATTTATTAGTTTGTCACTTCCATCACTACTAGTCGATACAGCTCACATTTGCAGTCACCTAAAGCTGTGCCTGTTTTCACGCTGTTTGATTTTTCCATTTATTGTCTATCCAATAAAAGAAAGAAAACAAAATAATAAAATGTGAATTCTCAGCCTAAGTCCAGCGTGGCTACTGAGACAAAAACAAACGTCTCACCACTCCAACATGATTTGCCTGAGATTGCCCTAATTGGACCTTAGAAACAATCTGTTCAAGACTCCTGCAGTGTGTGTCCAGCCTCTGTGTGAGGCCCTCTGACAGTTTATGAGTAAGAAAGATGGCTGGGTGATTGCATTGTGCACACTCTAGGCAAGGCGCCACATGATTCAGAGCTGAGGTAATTCCCTGCAGTCTAAGACAGACTCCACATCGACTTACTCAGAGATCTGCGCTACAGGCGATAGAGAGATCTGCTCAAAATGTGTGTGCGGTTGTACAGATGTAGGTGATGTACCTTCATACCTTTCCTGTGCAGTACTCGAGTACACAGAACGGTTTGTGTGCTTGCAGCCTTATCCTGCACGTCATTAGAAAAGTATGAAGCCTTTCTAATGAGTTACTGCACTAGATACATAATTAGCTCAACTATCAGTCACTCCTGCACAACTGCAGCCTGTTAAAATTTTACGAACCCATGATGCAACAAACACACAGATGCTCACACTGGCGCACACGTGCATAAAAAAGTGCAGGACACAGACTCGAGCTGGGATTGTGCAACAAATCCAAGGGTCGCAGACATGTAACGCAACCCCGCTGGGATTCCTACATGTGCAAGTATCACGTATCTGCAAAATCTCCTACATGGATCAGAAATATATCACATAGTTCATAAAAAGGTTCACAGAGGGGATGGGAAAATAGATTCCTATTGGATCTGACATATCTCCAAATCAGTCCCTCACTGTCGTAATGGGAGTTGAATAAATTAGTTTTGAGATCAGTTTAATATCTCTGGCAAGTGATGTTCCTGGTTTTTGTGAAGTGTGTTATTGGTTATTGGAAACTTTGAGCAAGGCGCTCAGAACTGGAAACACTGGAATGATGAGCTGGCCAAAGCTGCACTGCTTTGTGTTCATGGACTGACGTGAGAAAAATTTGTCAAAGTCTAGTTACGCTGCTCAGAACACCTTTCTTTCATTACCCAAATAATTCCATTCTCAAAGGATTTGCCCTTCAAAGATTTGATCCAGAGGCCTAAATCACACATTGACAATGTACTGCATTAATATCAAGAAATCCCACATATATATCCAAAGTAAACCTTTTAAATGTGAGAAAAAGAAGACCAACTGTTCATTTTGATCAAAAACTCCAGCAATTGATATGATAAAACCAGAGTTCACTCCATCTTTCTTCACCATTGAGTGTTAAGCTTCTCTATCATCACTAGCCATCAGTTTTACAGCATTGCAGTCCTCGTCTAAATAAACACATGGCACAGCATTGCAAAAATGCTGCTTGGAAATTTTCTTTTGGGCCTTCCTTTGCCGGAGGAGCTCTTAAACTGCTTGTATACGCTGTGTGCACACATATTTTCTCCATGACCGTGCTGTGTTGTTCGTGTTGTCAGCTTTTAGAAGGCGTGAACACAAAACTGCCACAACAAAAGTTAAATTAGCCACCATCTGTTGCACGAGACCCAAGATGACCCGTCAGGGCCTTATGGGATATTTAAGCAGATTCAATCAGAAATATTCATGGTTGTGAAAACATTTATAAATCTCTGTGATCGAAGAATGAATGAATGAATACTTGGTTGGGGGGGTGTATCTGGGAAGGTCTTTCTCATGAAATCAACCTACAGTCATCATGTTTGTACCTGTGCTTCTAACGCAATAATAATGCATCATGATTTCCATCTGTTGAAGTACTCACTGACAATAACGGCATGAATGAACGGGTGTGTGACATGTGTTAAACTGTCCAAAGATGACTTAACTGTGCTTTGTCCTCTTACTAATCCCATCCAGCCAGTGTCAGGCGTTTTTGTCAAAGCAACCTGAATAAACTCCAGTCACTTTTTATTTTCTGAGCAGGGATCAGTGCCAGAAGGTGATGTTATGATTAGCAGGTGCTCACATCTTATGCAAGGGACTTGGCTGCTTAGCTTGGTGTTGCAATAAAGACAACACAAAGAAAAGAATCATTCAAGCACAAGCACGATAATACACAGAGAGCAGATTAATGAATGTAGTTTTTGGTTTAATAGTCTCTATGACTTTTCATTTCTGGTATGCTTACGGTTATATATGGCTGTAAAACACAACACACACAGTAGCTTTTCTAAAAGATCAGGCTTGTGGCTAGTGGACACACTCACACACACACACATACACACAGGCAGAGGCAAAGCAACACTTGTTTATTTAATCAAGATGACAGCCATGCGGGGCCGCATGGTGGCACAGCAGGTAGTGCGCGTGCCTCACAGCAAGAAGGTCGCAGGTTCGATTCCCGGGTAGGGAATCGAACAGAAAGGGCCTTTCTGTGTGAAGTTTGCATGTTCTTCCCGTGTTCATGCGTGGGTTCTCTCCGGGCACTCCGGCTTCCTCCCACAGACCAAAAACATGCTCATTAGGTTGATTGGTGACTCTAAATTGCCCCTAGGTGTGAGTGTGAATGGTGTGTGCATGTGCCCTGCGATCGGCTGGCGACCGGTCCAGGGTGTACCCCGCCTCTCGCCTGTTGACAGCCAAGCTAGGCTCCGGCCCGCGACCCCGAAAGGGATAAGCGGCATAGAAAATGGATGAATGGTTGGACAGCCATGCTAGCGTTTAACTTAACATTGCTTTGAGCTAAATGCTAACGTCAGCATGCTAATTTTTCTGAAGTACAGTATAGAAGAAGTAGAGTATATAGTATAGAAGTAACTCTGTTACAGTAAAAGTCCTGCATTCAAAATCACCTCAGTAAAAGTACAGAAGGTTTAGTATCAGAATATCCTTTAAGAACCAAAACTACAAGTATTCATGAAAGAGAAGGGCCCAGTTCAGAATAATCTACATAATATGACTGGATTATAATTATTGATGCATTCATGTGTACATCACTTTAATGCTGCATCAGTGAATCTGAATCTGAAAGGTAACTTAAGTGTAGTGAAGTAAAAAGTACAATATTTCCATCTGGAATACCAAAGAGTCAAAGTATAAGTAAAGTACCTAAAAACTCTACTTTATGTACAGTACCTGAGCAAATGTATTTTGTTTCTTTCCAACACTGAATGCTGTGGCCAAGCAAGTGTAATGTTCACCATCTTGTTTTAACTTATTAGCTCACTAACATTTGATACCAAAAAGTACAGCAGAGTCTGATGGAGGTGTGATTAGTTTTGTGGTAGTTTTGATGGTGGTCGCACCAGATAAAAATTCAGGGGACTGCCAGAGTTGTTTGGAGTCATCCTCAAGGCACCATGAATGAAGTTTAATGGCCGTCCATCGAGTGGTTAATGGAGTAATTCAGTCTGGACCAAATTGCCATCCCACCGCTAGCATGACTTAAAATTAGCAATATTAATGAAACCAGTTTGCTTATTCATTCATAACTTCCCTTTCCTTTTTTCCCTTCTTTCCTGAGGCGCTTCCATTACCTTGTCCTCTCATTAAGCAGTGACGACAATGTCCGAAGCCAAAAGCAAAGCTGTTACTGGAAACAGTTGGCAGTTTGGGCTCGTCTAGCCGGGACCACCAAGGTTTCTCAGACTAGCTACCAGGTCAAAAGGCTCATTCATTCAAACAGTTTTTATGCAATGAACTCACCAAGCCAGCCAGCCAGTCACTAACTCATAAACCCTCTTAAGGTCTGCCTATTATGGCCATCAAGTAATTTTATCACACATCTGAGCACTTCAGAAAGCGATTAATGTTATTATTTTGAGGCTTTATGATTTTGGATCTTTTCTGGGACTGTTGGGACTCACAATCTAAAACCAGCACCAGGCAGACTCATGGAGTAATGAGTCTTTCCCAGGTGTCACCCAAACTTTGTCGATATACCTTTAAGTACACGCTCACAAGGACACCAGGGTCTCTCACACTTGCTGTCTCTGAAAGCTAAAAACGAGAGCTCTTCAGTGATGACTTCACTCTTCACGTGTGCAGGCAGTGAAGCAGAGGGAAAGCCGTTAAAGTCACGAAGGTGAAAGGTGAGGAAGCAGGTGTGCTACAAAAGAAATATACCTCTTTCCTCCCCCACACGAACTTCGCATGGAAACACACTTACACATGCAAACAGCAGCCTGTGTGGACAGTTGGCATGCAAGCAGAACATATGCATGCATGTACACACCCACACACAAATTACAGAGTAAATTCCAGCAGCCTGACATCACGCTGCTGTCAATGTGATTGAGGGGAGAGAAAGGCAGATCAAAAGAGAGCAGAAAGGAAGGGAAGAGAGGGGAGGGAAAGATGGAGGAGCAGCAGTATATCCTTTGGAGGATCTGCTGCTCATATGCAGCTTATTGTACGCAAAGTGTACACTAAATCACCGCTTGGCTGGAGGAGATATTCGACAACATTTTTCAACCTTTTCAAGATCCCAACTGGGTTGACTGCAACTGAAAACAAGGATTTTTTCTCGGCTCCTGAAGAGTTCACATGTTGACAGAAAAGGCTTTTATTCAGCAGAAACAGGCAGAAATAAAGACGAAAAACTGTTCTTTTTGCACATTTAAGCAAGCAAGGTGAAAGATTACTTTTATGAGCTTATTTATGCTTTTTTTCTTTTGTATTTGTGTGCTAAAATGTTAAAAACACAGCTCCCAGCATGTTAGTCTGTGGTACGGTTCCCCCATGTTCTTCCTAAAATCAAGGAATATTCGTTGTCTTAGCCTTATTTGCTTTCTTGCTAAAAATTAGAAGAGGAGATTGATACAACTCTCATGTCTGGATGATAAATATGAAGCTGCCCCCAGCAGCCAGTTAGCTTTGCACCAAGACTAAGAAACAGGGAAGCAGCCAGCCTGACTCAGAGGGAACAAAATCAATGACGTGTCATAAAAACTAGTTTTCTCAAGGTAGGAACACCTTGGGATAGAGCCAGACTAGCTGCTTTCCTGGTTCATGTGTTTGTGCTAAGCTAACAGCTAACCAGCTGCTGGCTTCATATTTAGTGCACAGGCATGAGAGCAGAAGCAATCGTCTCATCTGACTCTACCAAGAGAGCAAATGCTGTGAGAATGTTTCCCAAAATGTATTCAAAAGTATTCCTTTATGAAGCTTGTTAGCATGAAATCTGTCAAAGGAAAACTCCAGATTTTAAACTGAGATACCAGAAATTTTATGCCGCTGTGGCTACAGGCGCATCTCTGTCGGTAACGCACACAATCTGTCACTGGCCCATGAAAAATTGATCACAAGAAGCTGGTTTTCATAGAGAGGAAGGTGTGGCAAATCAGTTTTCGGATGCCTGTTTTCATTCCAGCATGAATCGGCTCGAAGCAGCACTGTGAAGCCATGCATCAGCATCAGAGGTCACTGTGTACAGTAGGAGGTGAATGACTGAGACTGTGGTGAAGTCTGGGCCATGTGAAATCAGATCAGATGTCGCTCATTTTTCACGCTGTTAAAACTCCTGGTCGGGTGTGATGAATGCGACGTCGCATCCGTGTGTGACTGTGTAATCAAATATCCGTTTTCTGGTTTTTGACCATATTTCACTCTTATGCTTATCATTTCACTGGCAGAAAGGGGTTCAGACCCAGGTTCATGTTGCATGCACTGGTGCACATTGTACAGTCTTTAGTCTAGTTATTTATCTGTACCGTTTGCAGTGAATTTACCATACATGCTTGCATGTTGAATTCACAAAACGAATCATTCATCAGGCATTCTTTTTACATGCCTGGTGAATAGCGCACATCATTTTTCACAATCATGTTTACGTGTATGCGAGGCCACACACTGACAGGACAAGAGGCAGAAAGCAAAGGAAGTAAACTTAAAATGTCAGAGATGATTAAACTACAAACTCACAGAGCCAGAGGAGGCCCGAAAGCCCTGAGACCTAAAATCACCACTTCTCCTTTTGGCTCAGTGCAAGGTTCAAATTTATTTGGCAGGCCAGAGGGAAAACAGCTTGAAATGAGCTTGATAAGAAAATAAGAGAGTTCATGTAATACATTTTCTTGTTTTTATGGTGTTTTTCATTCAGCTGCTAGTTAGTGAAGATTGAAGACAGTAGCGTCTTTATAGCTTTCAGAACCCAGTGATCCAACAGATAAGTCATAAATAATACAACACATTGATGTCTTAATGATATACACACAGACATACTGTGTGTGAATGTTTCAGGAATACCATTAAGTGGTAATAAGTATGTTTTAGGCGATGTGGAGCTTCTTGAGATGAGTTTTTCCATTGTAAAATATAAATTTAGTTCTAGTGTTTCTACTTGTATTGCTCCACTTAAAGTGTTATTAAACTGTGCTAAATGTGTCAGTAATACTAAGATCGCCCAAAAATGGCTGTCAAGAGAGTTGCTTGCTGGGCCTGAGGGGTTTCCATCATCTCGCCAAAAAAAAAAAAAAAAAAAGACTGAAATATTTACAAACAGTACAATGGTTGCCACAGCAACAGGTAACGATTAGCATTCAGGCCTGGAGGTTGGATGAGGTGCCATAAAACCGTCGGAGATGTTTCCTGCTAGCATTAGCGCCGAGAAGAGAAGCGGTTTGGAATTCCTCTGCACTGAAGTCGTGCACAGCTCAGGGCAAACCGGCCGAGGAGGAAGGCTCGGCCGACAAACACACGTATCAGCTCAGATTCATGCACGCTGTCATTTAAAGCTGGAGGATAGATGGCGGCCGCGGCAGGGCTTATAGCTGTTAAAACGCCTGTCGGGTGAAAAAGAACCCTGCAGCACATTTTTTGCATCGAGGCCTCCTGTCTGCTAGATGATGCAATCCCAGGAAATCTTTGGACAAGCCAGAAAGTGTAACAGTGTGAGCCTTGCACATTTCCCCCTGCAAGTATGCTCAGAGACACAGGGATCGTATTCAGTAACAGTGTAGCTCCTCTGTGCATTTCATCTGATCCTATGGAATAAACTTTGGTAGAGACATCAAGAGAGGTCCTCCAGCTGGACATGGAGCAGTGATAATAAATATCACCTGTTATCCTAAGATACAGTACTGTGTTTATCCAGGAGAATGTTATTGACTGCACATCTCGCTTGCCAACAGTTCTTGTAGGTGAATAGAAATATCCTGCTGCATAATAAACATTATTAGAGCGTGCGCTTTTCACTAGGGGGCGCCATGTTGCCATTCCAAAACTCCTTAAGTCAGCCAAGGTTTCTCTGTGCAAACCTCAATAAAACAGCGGAGGTATATTACTTGAAAAAGAGACTTTGCCTGAAAGTGTTTATATACTTAATTTCAGATTCCCTGTGGAAATACTATGCTTGGAATAAATAAAATGGCAATTACCTTGATGAAAAAAATCCTAAAATCACATCAACTCTTTACCGTCTCAGCATCACGGTTGTGCGTCGTGGACTCCGGCTTTCAAGTCACAAAATCATCTCAAGGCGGTCGCAGAGAAACATTCCTGCTGCAGCAGATTTAGTGTCAGACTCTGCACATACATCACTCGGCACAGTGAAGCTCAAATATCCAAGTGAAGGATCTATAAGCAACAAGGGGGCTTTAATATTTCAGAAATTGAATCAAAGACTATTTCAGCAAAACTGCAAAAACTTCTTCTCAAAGTGAGAATCTGCTGCTAGTCTTTGTCTTACGTGAGAGCAAACTGAGCATCTGCGTTTTGGAGTGTTGGGCTCTGATTTTCTGACATTCTTTCAACCAGTAAGAAGAAATTTTTCAGATTAATTGATCGTAGTTGCAGCCCCACTGTCTTCTTTGTCACAATTGTGATTTTGATCCATCAAAGTTAAACTGACCTGACTTGAAAGACAAGAGAAGAAGAGAAGACTGAGCTGAAACAAACTGCGGAATCTGTTTGTGATCTCTGAGCTCACCCAGGTTACAGGACATCGAGCTGCTGACTGTGAGGACAATGGAGGCGATTAGTCCTCTGGGACTGCAGGAGGAAAGGCAGAGTGTGGATGGGGGGACTCAGGTTTCCTGTGCCAGGTTTACGTTTGAAGGAGTTTTCAGTCTGGGAGGAGGGCCAAGTCTGATGTTGAACCATGAAACGTGGCCAAGCATACATGCACTCTTATTTGCTGTACTCAGTGTATGAATGTATACACACACACACACACACACACACACACACACACACACACACACACACACACACACACACACACACACACACACACACGCACGCTGGTTGTTTGTCTGCTTTAGAGCAACAGTGTTGCCAGGAGAATGTCTTTCACATGATGTCGTGGCTGGCTCCAAGAGTTGCATTTTACTGTGTGTGTGTGTGTGTGTGTGTGTGTGTGTGTGGGTGTGGGTGTGGGTGTGTGTGTGTGTGTGTGTGTGTGTGTGTGTCTGTAACATCTGTATACACTGTATAATAGTGATTTAGCTCACGCCAAGGTCTCCACATTTAACAAGGTCAAGCTGGTGAAAAGAAAAACAGACAGCAGTGCAGAAGTTCAGCGACCTCTCAACCAGAACGGAAACCAAATGATTTTTTAATGGGGCCAGTAATTCTGTTTTGATTCAAACATCAGCGCAACAGAACATGACGCAGATGAAGTGAACCTCGTTCTCTTACTGTTGCTCTTTACAAAAGCTGACTCCACGTATGGCCCTGCTGGCCTCCCATGTCAGCCTCTGTACACATTCTAAACACACCCCTGTCATATTTTATATCCCATATCGATGTTCATACCTTGGCAGGTGTTCCACGCTCAGTGTCATCAGACTGTAACCTTGTCGGCTTTAGAGCAGGTGATTATGAGAAAGAGAAGCTGGAGGACTGGTGGGGTTTGAGTAGGCCAAGAGCTGCTGGGAGGTAGTAATCTCATACGTGTCAGAGTGAAGGGTTGTCTGGTTCAGTGACAGGCGGGCTGCTGCGTCTCAGGCGGTGGCATGACTTTGCAGTGTTGGCTCGGAAACTTTAAAGCTGCACAAATCAACAACGGACTGTACGTAATGTGACATGATGAACTAAAAGATAACTATCACCTGACTCTGCAGTTTCCATCAGGGAGCTTTTAAGTGTCTTTAACACACTTTTCTTTTACAACCAGCAACTGTCCTGTTTTGGTTCACTGTCACTGCTCTCGTCAACCAAGCAGCTGTTTTCATCACAGTAGCTCTGATAAACCCATTATCCTCGAGCTGCTCAGCACCAAACCACAGACACACATCGTTAGTTAGCTGGTGAGCATAGCAGAGCATTTAGCTACTGAAGCGAGCCCCGACTGTTCCCGCAGGACTGTATATGAACAAGATTTTACGTGTTACTGAGCAGCAAGTTTACTTTGAACAGTGAAGCAAAGTACATTTACTACGACTACTGCTGTACTTATTGTACTTGTGTTTCCTTTTTCTGCTACTTTGTACTTCTCCTCCACTTTATTTCAGAAACAAATATTGTACTTTTTACTCCACTACATTTACTTGAAAACTTGAATTACTGGTTAACTTTACTCGGATTGATATTATAGATTAAGATATATCTACATTGATCCCGGTTGAAAATTCAAGGCCAGCAGGTCAGTGAAGAAACAGAGCAGATGACAAAAAGTGCAAAATCTGAGTTAACAAAACTTCAGGTGTAGGTCGAGTACAGGTAGAGTAATGCCTACTATCTGTAATCCGATTACATGTTTTTGCAATGTAACACCATGCTGTTATGTTATATCCTTTTTTCTACCTGAACCTGTGACAGACAGGAGACAACAAGAGGAAGAGAACACAAAGTGTGCCTCCTACACCGGCTACAGGAAAAGCTCTTCCTCCTCACATCACCACTGTGCTAATGCCAGAGCTGCTAAATGTGTTCCCTGTGAAATTGAATTTCTGTTTTGGCCTTTCTGAATTTCCCCTGATTAGGCAACCTTTTAAAAAACATCCAGATCTCTTTCTCTATTTAAAAATCTGTGCCTGCTCCCACTCCTCCCCCTCTGAAGGGTCCTGTGTGCCCAGCATGACAGAGCACCACCAGACGGATCCGATGGTTGGAAGGTGTGAATAGCTGAAATGATCTGTCACCACAAGGGCCACCGGGGAAGAAGACAAATCACCTACAAGCCCCATCATCCTGACACCGTGATCCTCTGTGCCTCATCCCAAACATGTGCACACAGATAAACACCTGCACCGACAGACGAAAACATCGGATCAAAATCGTCTGTGATTATAGGTGAGTAACAGCAATGTGAAGCACAAACACTGCACATCATCGAGGTGCTTTTCTGCAGGAATATTGAGCAGTTGAACATGGTGTTGATACCAGGAGGTTTGATGAGCGCAGTACAATTCAAGTCACGGTGCTTGCTCTTGAAGAAAATAGATTGTGTAAGTCAAGACAAAAAATGATATGTGAATGTATATAAGTAACAAAAATGTGGGGTTTTTTTGGTTTCAGAGCAACATCTATTCTGAAATCATGTTTCTGATGATACTAACTGATATTTTACCAAAGGCAATAAGCCTGAAATCATATCTCTGGACATTAACTAAATGTTTGAAAAACATTGACAGATATTTGAATTGGATTCCCTTTTACACAGTATTTTGTTTTAACTGTGTTTAGTTTGTCCAGGTTATGGCAGTGCTTTTTAACATACGGCGTCCTTGTTCATTTCAGGTTATGAGAGTAATGTTTGTTTTAATTGTTGTTCAAAGGTTACAGGGGTCTTCACTCAGACCCCTAGCTCTGTCTTGCCAGCAGAGGGCAGCGCTTTTTTAGTTTTGGAAGTGGCCTTTTTGAGCTTCTGGACTCTGATGCTGCTCAGCCTCTTGTGTGTGTCAAACTTTTGGGTTAACTTTTGATATGTGACCCATATCATCAGCCCCTATTAAAACAGGCCGAGTAGCAAGTGGGCCACCGACACCTGTGCTGATGCAGAACTGGTCGGAAGGAGGTTGGAGGGAGCACTTTGTCCTGAAAGTGCAAAGCAAAACCACATTTCACTAAACAGATTAAACTGGGACACAGATTAGCAAAACATGAACATTTAGCATTAAAAAATTACTAACATAGGACCCTAATTTGCATATCAGAAAACAAACAAATGTGATGGGTTCCACTTGCATCCTGTTTTTGTTAAGAATTGGGTATTTTATTTTATTTTGTTCTGCTTTTGTTTTGTGTGTGTGTATGTTTTCCTAATAATCATAGTATTTTTGGGAATATATCTGATAAAACACGGGCATGTTTTGCTCTTCCACTCCACTCCACTGTGGTGTGCTTTACTCCATGTTAAATGGATTATTGTATTAGTGGCCTGCAGACAGATTAGCTCCAAGATGATGTTTTTACAAATGGGAGTTTTTGACTCAATAGCTTGCCGTAGCTTTTACCAGAGCAGCTACTGTACCTGAATAATCACCTGCCGCAGTGCTTGTTTGCATGCATGTTCATCTCATGTCATGGAAAATAGACCCCAGTGTTTTGAAGTGGTCCTAGGATTTTATATGTTGCTCCTCAGACTGAGGACTGACAGCAGATGAGAGGGTTGATCAGAGGGTTCATTGACTATTATGATCCCAGAAGCCAAGTAAATGTGCTCATCTGTCTCACCTCCCAGTATAGAAAAAAATACTCTGTTTTTTCTTGGTCTGTTCAGCTCACCTCAGGCCTTTCACTAATGCACTGTCAAGAAAAGGTACAGCTCACTCAGACAAACAACGACTATAACAGAGATGCTACTGTAGCAATACATTCTTCCCCCTCAGACGACAAAGCAAAAAAAAAAAGAAAAACACAGTCATCAGCATGCACTCATTCATTCACCGGTGCATTCCCAGTCTGTCCATCCATCTGTGTAGTGACACAGGATTGACCGGAGAGGATTACAGGGTCACAGCATCCATCAGCTGGTCCACATGCTGTCACTTTGTCCTCAGCACACACACATACTGAACACACGCGCTTCAAGACTGAAGCATCAGTTGAGTTATCCTTGATTCATGTACTCAGTGTGTAATTCTCTAGATAACATGAAATATACTAAATATATACAAAATACACATGCATATACGGCAGAATGTGCATCATGAGGTGACAGCGAACATAAATATAAAATAGCACTTCTTCTTCTTCAGCTGCTTTGTCTCTGCTGGCCCTTTATATGCAAGGAGTGTCACAAATAATGGTTGCAGTCATGATGGCAGTTAATGTTCCTCCTCTGTGTTTATATGTAATCACCATCAGTGACTCTTTAAGAAAAACCCTCCCTGGTCTTCAGGGACATAAAATATCAAGTCACAAATGAAGCAGAATTATGATATTCCTCCTCACCTCCCCAACTAACGACTGTTGCACCCTCTCCCTTTTGCCTGCAATCCAATCTGTCCAGTGGCCGACAAACACCGGGCTAAAATTAGGGGTCACCCAATCCTGCACAGTAGAAGCGAGGAGAAGGCGAGAGCTGAGACGTTGCCTGGTGGTGTTGGACCACGTCCTGCACAGGAACTGTACTCCAGTCTGCTGCATTCATCCTCCAGCGGCCAACACTCATCAAGTGTTTAAGGTACTTTCCACCTTTCAGCCTAAACCACAAAGTACAGTAGGCTTGTAATGGAGATACTCCAGATTTGTCCTGTGTTATAAAATGAAGTGTTCGAATCAGCTGAAGTGGGGGGATTCAAAGGAGTCACTTTAACAGCAGTGGATGAGCAGAGTGTTCAGAGAAAGCCTGAGTCAGCAGGGAGGATAAAATCCCAGAATCACAGACTGTGGCCATGTAGAGTCTAATGGAGAGCTGTGTGTGTGTGCAGGTATCACCAGGTGAGGATACATTTACCACACATGAATTTCTATGTGTGTGCATGTATTGCAGTGTGTGCGCACACCTGAATATCCCTGGATGCTTGCAAGCTAATTTTTAGCCCGATCATAAGGGAGGACTTATCAGTTAAAACCTTAAAATTTTTAGAATATGAACTGACTGGTTTATGTCCATCACAGGCCACCGTATGTAATCCTAAATCACTGATAAAAGTCAACAGAACTCACAAGGTGGGTCCCACTTTCTTCTTGCGTGCCAATCATATACTGTAGTTTTTGAAGTGATCAACATACTTTTACATACAGTCACTGTCAGTGAAACAGAGACAGCGAAACGTTTTTCCAAATGGTTTACAAGTTTTTTAAATTATCTGAGCTTTTTCATCGCCATCCACAATTAGTATTTAAATTATTTAGCAGTGAACTTTTCTGATGTAACACACTGCAAAACCTACTTAGAATGATTATGTAGGATGGACTGTGGGACTACAGGTTCCTTTATATGCCTTTAAACATCTTCATCCAGGGAACAGCTCTCTGTGGATGCAACTTCCCTGTCAAAACATACTCAATATGATAATTGAATGTAGGCTTAGCTTCGCTTCCTTCCACCTTTGCATCCCTGTGGGCCTGCCCCCGGTGCAGTTGCCCAGCAACCTCCCCATTAAGCTGTCTGATGAGTCACACCTTGGGTTATAGAAATGTCTAAGCTGTAATTAGAGCATCGACTTTGTGACAGCAGGAAAATGCAAATTGACAAATCAATTAGGCGGACTGTATCTGATTTACAAACAAACAGGTAGATGTGATTTTATTTCTAATGAGCAATTATTGGAGTTTGTGCATCCAAAATGTCCCGAAGCATCTCGTTGGCGCACTGTTATGGGGGAGCCAGGTCTCATTATTTAGCAGCAGATGAATTTATAGAGGGGAAGTTGGTGGTTTCAGTATTACCTCAGCTGGTCAGTGATTTTAATCCCATGTGGAGCTTTTTATGCCCCATCTCCAAAATAATTCCAGCTCCACTTACCTGCTTCATCACCTCAGCTGACAGTCTGATAACGAAGAATTAGAAAACAATTTAGAATCTGATAGATCGATTGTTCACGTCAGTCAGCTCAATGAGGAATAAAGCCCCCACAGGCTCATCACTGCCATGTTCCAGGTGATTTTACAAGATACAGTATGAAGCAGAGCCTGATTGGCATTCGCAAAGAGATATTTGAGTAGCTTGCAAGTGGTGATGAAGGTCACATTGTTTTCCGGCACATTTATTTTCTATTCCAGAACCAGCTCTTGTAAAAATGCTGTCTTTTATGACAGCAGAGGAGAGGAAGGATTTTATTACCCGCCTCCTCCTGTCATCAGTCGTGTCTGAATGTGGCTTTAGACTGAAGGCGATAGCAGAAAGAATGAATACCTGGATGTTTTCATGAGTTACTGTGCACACCATGGTGCAAACACACAGGTGTTTTCACCTATTTTCCTCCACTCAGGGGGCTGCGAGTGTGTGTTCAGGATGAGCGTCATAGCCTTGTTGAACTCGTCAGGGTGTGACATCTTATGCCTTTATCATTATAATTAATAAATTGAAATCAGTGACATCCTGTGTTTCCCAGCCAGCACGGTGTCAGGGCATTCTGTGAAGCAGTCACATTTAATCTATAGATTCATGTACACAGGCGTGAATGTTCCTGTTTCTGTGACACTCAGGATGACTTTCAAAGTGATTGTTGCTAACTTTGTCTGTCTGCCATTTGGTGGTGCAGGAGCTGGCATGCAGGAGTTGGTTTTTTGGTTTGTTTTTTGCTAAATACAGCTGCTGTGTCTGGAAATGACACATTGAAAGGACGTGGTAGAGCAGAAAACCAAAACAAGAATCTGAAAGATGCTAAAAATTGAGGTGATAAATCTGAATGTAGGCATGTGATCCATTGTTAATCTAAAAATGCTGATTATATCTTCTTGAAGAACAGTACATCTTTACATATATATTCAGAAAAAAAACTAAGAAGACTATAAACTAGAGAATGCAACCAAAACCGACAAAATTCAGAGAGGCTGTCTATGATCAGCTACAAGACCGCTAACAAAGCAATGTCCTGCTGCATCACATCATACCACAGGAGACATTTTGTCCCAGGGTAACTCACATATGTGAAAATGATCACACTGTTCCCTGGCTCTTTCTCAAGCTTTGTTAATATTCAGCGGCTGTTCTGCTTCCAAACAGCAAAACAACATTTCTCAGTGAGCTGACTCATGCTTTCTTTTTCAAAAAGAAAAAAAAAAAAGGACTGTGTGCGAGTCTGTTTCTCGGCCGAGTTTCGGTGTATTGTCTTGTACCAAGTTACAGAATGAGTCATCGGTCGATGTCAGGTGAAAAAATGACAGTTGCTTCAAGTCGGCTCTTTTGGAATTAACTTGTTTTTTATCATTTTTATGCACACTAAACAACCGGTCATGTAACATGTTGTGCATGAAGGTTCTTGCAAACATCTGATTGAGGTAGAAACAGGGAAAGAGAGGCTGCAAGGTTTCATAGAAATCAAAGCTCGACACTTCCTGGACGAGCTGCTTGAGTTCATCCCTCACAACATGGACACTGAACTCTAAAGCACTATTGTGGCTTCGGCCCCCTGCACTGCCCATGAGTCATGTTGGCAGATGGGTGTAACGCACCCTCCTTCACCGACACTATGTGCTGTCGAGCTCTGGGCCTCATCCCAGCAGCACTCCTGCCAGACACAATCCCGCTCTGTACAAATCATGCCCATTTTAGACATTTCCTAAATCCCCAGGCCAAAGTGAGTAAATTAACTGCCACCGGGCACGTCACCGACATCTCTCACCACTGTACCACTCCTGTCTCTCTCCTCCTCTGCTCCTGTTGGCTCTCAAAAGGCCTCACTTCTCTTAAATAAGAGGGAGCAGGGAAAATGTTAGTGGGTCATCAGAAAATAGCCCGATAATTGACCCTGTCATTTAGCGAATGCAAAAGCCTCGCAAAGTCAGAGAGCCATGCTAAGCCTGCTCATCTCCGCTGAGTTCATTTCTATAGCAACAGCAAACAGAGAGGGGCAACAATGGAGGCTTAAGCTCAAAGAGGAGCATTCACAGCAGGCCTCCTTGGTGTGTTTTATTTTTTTCTCCGGTGCATATTTAGCGTCAAGCTGCCACCTGTGTCATTTTATCCAATCATGTTGCATATGCCAAGTATTTCACAACCAAAGCCGAGTCCCTGGTGGGGATACAATGCAGAAATAGCAGTGAGATGTGAGCTGGTTCATGTTGAGGCTGGCATGATACAGAGCTCAGAAAAGGCTTCATTTACATAATATATGGCTACAAAGTGAGCTAAGGTGCACCCATGGAGAACATGCTCTTTGCTGGGGAGTATATTTAGCAAGCTTGCAGTGGAAGTGGTTACTAACATAATCTGGTGTGTTTTCTTGTTAAAGGAATAGGTCGACATTTTAGGAAATTTTCTTGCAGAGATTCAGATGGGAGGAATTATACCCTCTCACATCTGTCTGGTAAATAAAAGGCTACAAGCAGATAGCTGAGCTCATAAAGACAAGGGGGACAGCTAGCCTAGTTCTTTCCAAAGGTAACAGATCCCCCCACCGGCACCTCTAAAGCTCACTAATTACCATGTTATGTCTCATTTGTTTAATCCATTAGAAAGGTCACACTTTTAAAAAAGCTTAACAGTGTAATAAAACTTAATGACATCTTTATGACAATTCAACTGTACCGCTGTAGTTGAGGTCAATAGTCATGACAATTATAATGGCCTCATGACAGCCAATGGTAAAACCAACCACATATATAAGGACACTCACTGACAACAGTCATAAACATTCATAAAGCTTCCTTCAGGTTCATGACAGGTGTCATGTCTCATGCACACACCTTCAAATACAGTTACCAAAGCACAGAAAAAATGAGGCCTAAATACAATGAGCTGAATTCAGGAAGTTACTGCTCATGGCCGAGAAAAAGTTTGACACATAACCCCCAGAAACAACGGCATGTTAATTATTGAGCTTTGAAGGTGCTGGTAGGTGGATTTGTTACCTTTGGACACAGCCAGGCTAGCTCTTTCCCCCTGTTTCCAGTCTTTAAGCTAAGCTAACGGTAATCCACTGCTTAAAACGTTGCCGTAAAATGCAACATTCCATTTTCCCCTCCAGATCTGCAACGACAAAACAAAATTTTGACCTCTGACCCCAGATCAGCACACTAACTGTTACGCTTTGACCCAAAACTGAATATTCTCATGTGATGGGAGGTTGACAGAATTTTCAAACAGAATAAGTAACACACGCCTTTTGGCCTCATGGAAAGTAGACAAGAGCTGGACAGTGTTACATGTTAATCTGTCTGACGTGCAGTGCGGCCAGCAGTGGCTGCAGACTTCATTGTGCACATGGCCCAGACACATTCTGCTGCATCATGGAAAGCATTGGCCTTGTCGAACAGCTTGCAGAGGAATCTGAGTTCACTGGTCCCTTGTTGTATATTTAACACAGAACATAGGCACTAAATAAAGTAAAGGTGATGACGCACTGGCAAATCTGAGCAATGTGGATGACTAACATTAATAGCATCAGGAAATGAAAAGACACCTGGGCTTCAGAATCAATTTGGGTGACTCATGTAACAAGCTGCATCTTTATAATTAGTGCACAAAAGAGGCAAGAGTTTCCTTGTGTATCACAGTCGATAATGAATCGTACTTTTTGTTCGGTTCTGCATCATTAGGTAGCAATATCATCAGTGTTTTCCATAATAGTGGAGTGTGATCTCTTTATTGTCGCAGTAACTCGTACGTGAAGTTTGGCTGCTCTTACTCCAAGCCAAGCTGCCGCCAGGTGCGTTATCATTTCGGGATCTTAGCGTCTTGGTTGCACTTGTTTAGTTATGATGACATCAAGCCAAATTTGTAAATTAGCAAATGCAATTGTTCTGTATGGACATATGGAGGGATCAGACAGTAAAATAAGCATCCAACTAGTTTTTAGGATGTTTTCATCTTCATTTTTAGTAATAAATTAGTTGGTTTACATGAGCAACATACTGTATGTAATTGGTTACATCCTATACGCCCATGTTTAGTCATTGTTTTCAGCATTTTATGTATTGTCCATATGGTCTTAAGATAAGGTCAGTTTTCACTTTGTTTCAATGATAGCTGGAAGGTTTGCCCAAGTTTTGTTTTGCCTCTGAGAACCAGTTTTATTGAGTTAGAGTTAGAGTTTGTGTGCATCGTTCTGTCAACAGAAGTCTCGCCTTGCTTATCCTGCCATGTCCTTTCCTGATGTGATGCAGATCAGTCTCATGAGAGGAGGCACAAACTCTTTATTTGCTCTGCTTTTGATAGTCTCTTGCCGACACTCTTCCTTTTTTGTTTATCTTTTGCAGAGTATAGTCAGCGCAGACACAGCGTGAACGTCACTTCAGACCATGTACGAACAGACTCTACATTTACAGAAATATCAGACATGATACAAAATTGATTCGCTCTGTCTGACTGGATTTTAACGAGTATGTAAAGGACACGTAAACTTCAAAGCCAGTTCAGTTCGTGCTCCTTTTGGATTTCACCGTGTTGCATTTCCACACATACAATTGAAGCCTCCAGCTATCATCCCCTGCTGACAGTTTTTAATGCAGCGCAGGCAGCCATCCATCACTAATGCTCCATGGTGTACTGATGCAGCTACAAGCATTACTCACTTTTACACTTTCACAGATATGAGCAGCGACTGCCTGCTGCAGCAAATCACACTGTAACCGCTCAGCCCAGCGCAGGCTTAAAGATATGTATGTGAATTATTTATGCACCTGGAGCCAAGCTGTTTCTGTTGCGACGCACTGGGGAGAAGGCTCTGCTGAAGGAAGGAGTCAGCAATAAAATGCAACATAAAGATAATGGAACGGCTATCTACAGCGTGTTTTATCAGATGATACATTACAGTATGATCCTGGCTGAACGGTTTCAGCTGACACTGAAGGTTTGGTCTGATGGCTGCTTTAAAGATTTAAGGACTTCTCACAAATATTCGGGAAGTAGTATCCCTTTCTACACTTCAAAATAAAGTGACCCTTCTGAGCCCTTCTTCCTAATGCAGACTTTTCCCTTTTTACACTCATCTGTCCCTGACCGTCTTGTGTTTGTCTTCACTTGCTCTCATGGCAATGGGTTCTGCGAAAGCACCGTCCAGCTGATCTTTCAGTGCGCACCTCGCCACACAAACTGATCTCAGCCGACTTATTTTCACTTCACTTGACAGCAGAGGGCTGCGGGTCAAGCTGCGAGACATAGACTAATGTTGGACAACATTGGCGTTTCTCTCTTGATATATATAGTGCTCTTTTCCCAGAGCTCTGAGCGGATGGTATTCTGTGAGGGAAACAGGATCCCCAGTACTGAAACAAGTCACTGTTCCCACAGCCAAGCGCCATGTGTCCCTCAATCCACACTCTCCATGTACTGGTTGACCCCAGTTCAGCCCCTCATTGCTTCAGTACTTTGTGAATAATCTGCAAGAATCACAATTTTGTTTGCTGCCCCTGAGAATTTTTAAATGGCTGCATGTTATGTTTGCACGCAAAGGCTTGGTATTCCCGAAATGACCGTGTCTACTGGCAATGGTCCTCCTGTAACAAAAGCGGGCTGAAAAGCCTGCAGTCGTGGAGAAGGGCAAAACGTATTAATGGCTCAAATGGGGATAACAGCAACATTTTCAGACAGTTTTTCCTCTCAGGTATTCAAGTGGGCCATATGTGTTCCAGAAGCACTTTATTTGAAGCATATGAACCGTTAAGGTGCCCTGTGGAATCTTTGACCACCAGGTGTGCTAGAGAGCAATGTTCGGAGTCTCCATCCACATCTTGGTTTCATAGCGCGTCAACAAATGTCCCAGCACAGAAGACTGCTGAGAACCAAATATGGATGTAATGAAAGCACGATTTAATATGTTTTTCAAAATCAGCTTGTAAGTGTTTTATGAGAAAGGAATTTGACAAGTTTTTTAGATCTCAAGGATACACGTGATGTTTTTTGGTGAGAAAGACTGAACGCAAACTCACCTTCAAAGTGAAATAAACTCAGGCTAGTGACATCAGTTTTTTTTTTTTTTTTTTATGTAAAACTAGGAAAAGCACATGTTTTCATTAGAAATGAATGAAACACCCACCAACACAGAGCTTCAGTGTCCTGCTCAAGGACACTTCAGCAGGGCTTTGGGTGGTTAGGAGGGACAATTACTGCCCATCGATTTTTCACCAACCCTCCTCATAATCATGTGACTGTTACCTGTTTTGCGGAGCGTGTTTCTGGGTGCTCTGTCAAGATATAATGAGAGCATGAGAGCAGTAAACCATGAGAAAGCTCTGTTAATCTGCACTTGAGTCATCAGAAAAGTCTTTCTCATCAAAATTCAGTCCCATTCTGCTTTGTCGTAGCAGGTAAGTCGTGAGATTTTTCCAGAGATTTACTCACTAGAAAAACTTGAAACTTAGTCAAAATCCAAGAGGATGAAAGTGAATTTAGAGAGTATTTTTAAGAGCTAATCAAGAAGAGATTTGCTTTGATTCGTTCACACACCTGCACTCTCATCCTAGCGTGGCGTACACCACCAAGCTTTCCTATTGATGAATCAACCACCTTCAAAAAGCCTCGGAGCCAGACCCGCTAATCCGACCTGCAGCTGGTAAAGCTCGAGGTGCCAGAAGGTTTGCCTTAATGCGTGTCTTGTTTAATGATCTCTGCTCCACTACCCTCAATCTGTCAATCACCCTGAAAGAAAAGCAGTTTGCAGTAAGGTGCTGTGCTGCAGGAAAATCAAAATATTATCAAGAAATAAGCATGGAGCTGTTACCAATTCAGCCAAAAAGTAATATCACAACTGTTTCATTTAAATGATATTTAGAGGCCCAAAGAGGTAAAAGTGTCCAACGTTTCACAAAATAGCATGGTTTGTGCAGCAGATATATTCTGTTACCGCGACCCCTCACATTTATGTTGTGGTCTGAAAAGACAAGATTAGAACCCCTGCTCTCTGAAGCAAGAAAGATGCAGCTGTGCCTGAAAGTACGACGTGCTACCAAACCCAATTTAAGCGCAGCTGAATGTGCTATCATACCCGTCACGTCATGTCATACATCCTGTTCAGATATTACAGGCTGCTATGACATGACCAAACTAGCATATTGACTTAAGCTGTACCTGTTACTCGATTCTGTTTTTGTAATCAGCTTCTTATTTGTATTTGAAAAAGTAAATTAAAAACTCAGCCCTGCCCTGCAGTGCTCATCAGTGTCAATCTCCCAAAGCCCAACAAAAAGTAGAGCCAATGAAACACTCCACTTCAGACGCCCTGAAGCTGCTGATCACTCTCTTGGTGCTGCCTCTCTTGTTGTCTTACAGCAGATTACCAGCACCAGAAGGCTGTGGCTGTGCGGCCCGCGATCGTACATACTTAAACAGATTAACCTGTCACTTGTGGTCACATGCCAAACCTCAAGCCTTTTAAAGCTACATCTGGAGCATGCTGGGGTGGCCTGCTGTCAGCCCAAATATTTGCTCACAGGAGGAGGAATGCCTCAACACCTGTTGATTCATTTTATGTGTATTGTAGTCTATTAAAAGTCAGGAAAAAAAGGCCAACAATTTCATCCTCAAAATTACTTATTTTGTCTAATAAGCAGCCCAAAATCAAAATATTTAATTTATAAAACAGATATAATACAGTGCAATCAGCCCTTAATGTAACTAGAAATACAGCTATGTGTATTCAGTGACTGCAAACCTTGATGCACGGTGATGATCTCTGACAGCTATGATAGTCCTTTGTCTTGGTAACATTTCTCTTTTACAATGCCGACCCCCACATACCAGCACATCATCAAACTATGGATGCCAGCGCAGGACATTCCATCTGAGCATGTGATAATAGCTTTGGCATGTTAAAAAATGTTAAACATGTTTGTGTCTGAGTTGAAAATGCTCCACTGGCCTGGCCGTTTGCGTCTCTCCCTCTCACCCTCTCTCTACGTTGTTTCCAAACTGAGGCGCGAGTGCAGGCCTCGTAACTTGACCCCCTCCCTTCCTCACCCGACCCCCCTGCTCTTAGATACTGTATGACACTGCTGCGGGTTCTCATGGACACGCTGCCCTTTGGAAATTCCCCGGCTGCAACCAATACGACCCATCGTGCAACACCGGCGTCCACTCCGGTATCACTGCACAGGAGCAAATGAATTATCACCACAGCTTTGATGTGGTAGGCGAATTGACCACGGGGTGCGTTGCCGCTGCCAGGGCACTATCATGTTTTACCCTCGTCAGCAAATTCAATTGAAAAGCATGCTGATTTACTGTAAGCCTGCAAAACACAAGTATGACTTTGAGCTTGAATGCCTTTCTTTCAGCCCAAACACACAGAGCCATGTGCAAATCCAAGACAGTATTAGAAATAAGAATATAAAGACAGATATTTTGTCTCCTGGCCAAATAAATTCAGCCTAATCAGAGAAAATTCAATCCAATTAGATTAAATGAAGATCAGCAGACATTCCCTGTGACCTCAGAGCCTCTGGTGGTCTCTTTCTTCTGTCCACTAATCTCTATATCTGTCTAAGTAGCAACAACCAAGCAGAAAATCTGCCACAATGCAGATTACATCCCGTTCGCTACGTGTTCTTTAAATCCACTCAAATTGGACATTTCAGTGCAGCTGTAGTTTAAACTGTTGTTCACAGCAAACTGCACAATGGGGTTGTGTCTTTGCAGAAATACAGAATAATACCCTGGAAAGTTTTTAATGAAATGCATTATTATTGATTCATTATAATGCCAGGCTGCACAGAAGTGCTTTCTTTTCAAAGAAATATTCCAAATATATTGCTCAGATCAGCCTGGATTTATCAGGGATGTCAGTATTATCTGACGTCTACCGTTTGCAGACAGGTGATGTGAATGCTGATGAACCCTAACATGCACGGATGCAACCTTTTTCTATTGCATTTCTGCCTCCAGAATTAAAGAGATGAATATTGGCTCTGTGAGGGTTAGAGCATGTATACACACACACACACACACACACACACACACACACACACACACACACACACACACACACACACACACACAAACAGCCTCTCAAAGCAAAGCTCCAGTCTTACCTCTTGCAGCGAAGCTTTAGCCCACTGTGCTGTTGTGCCTCTGCAGTGCCACTGGCTGTGCCTTCAGCCTGCCGGCTCAGATGAAGCGTTATCCTCAGTGTGAATGTTTGCTCTGCTCCGCTCCTTCCCCGACGGTGAGCGCCCCCCTTTTCTCTCCTCTGTCGCGTCCTCAGCTGGCCTCTCGTACAATCCAGGTGGTCCGATAGGTGGGAGAGGAGAAGAGGAGGAAGAGGTGCGTGTCCTGACAGACTGAGGGAGCTGCTGTCTGTGTTTCTGTGTGTGTGTGTGTATGTGTGTGTGTGTGTGTGTATGTGTGTTTGAGTGTGTGTGATGAAGTCAGTAGCTGGGGACTGTGAGGACAGAGTGTGTGCGTGTGTGTGTGTGTGTTTGTTTGTGTGTGTGTGAGAGCGAGAGAAAGAGAGAGCAGAGGGGGAGAGACACGACCTGCCATGCAGATATCAGCCCTGTTAAATTTAAACCACCCTCCCTTCTGACACCTTGAGCCACGGCTGCCCTCCCTCTCCAGCACACACACACACACACACACACACACACACACACACACACACACACACACACTCGGACGTAAGCACACATAGAGCTCTGGTGGCACCATATGTCCCTTGACAGAAGACTGAGCCCTTGGGAGTCTGGAACTGTCTATGAGGAGAGCAAGGGGGGTAACGGGGGCAATATTTAGATAAGGATTTAGATATTTTTTCAGTTTTTGGTTGGAAAATGAAAGGAAAAAATGGCACCAAAACCATTACTTTATGACTGTTTGCGGGCTTTGTGCAAAATATGATGTCACATCAAATGCTACATCTGATAACTTCTGTTGCATGAGACTGAGTCCCATAACACAGTCAGCCACGATGGACAGTTTAAAACAAAAAGCTTCAAAATCGATCAAAACAGATCATAACCTCGTGCCTACATTACCCACAATGCAATTCAAGATATGGGTGTGTTATGCTCTTAGCAGCCTCAAGCCTGGAGCCACAAGCAGATATGAGGGGTGGGCTACAGAGGTCTGGTTAGCTCACTTCTTTCTCACTGTTTTTATTTTAAATTTTTTTTATTTACCTGAAGTCTTCAGCCGCTGACTCATGTTACATCACTTGAGGCAGTTTCTCAGATTTTGCACCGCTCCCTCCGGAGACACTAAAGGCTTTATTCAACTACTGACATTATTTATTAGAGCTCCATAAGACCTATAAACAGTCTGGGGTCTGTAAAGTCAGTGGGGTTCCCCTTTAATTAAGCCCCTTAAGTGTTTTTTTTTTTTTTTTCACCTTGGGGTGGGGTTGCACCAAAAATAAGCGCCTGACACTTGAAGTACCGGCCACTGCTCTGGTTTAAAAAACTGGGTTAGTTTCTGATGCAGTGTGATGCAGGAGGGTCACAGACGGTTGAGTCACAGGCAGAGTCTCTCTCAGCAGACGTCAGAGCCAGACCAGAATTATGGGCATTGTTCAGCTTTAGACAGCATGCAGAGCGCAGACAAACTGCTTTTAAATGAATGAGCTTTCTATTATTTGGACGAGAAAAATATCAGGCCAAGGTAACCCAGTAATGGCTGACCTGTGGATACGTGTGAATGTGTCTTTCTTTACGTGGGTGCGCTGGTGGGTGTGTGTGTGACCTGAATTGCGTCAAGACTCAGCCAGAGTCCTCCAGCTGTCAGTGGTTCTTCTCCTTGACACACTGCCATTAATCTCCCGGGCAGCTCGCTTTTCTTTCACCTTCGTTTACCCAGGTGTGTGTATGTGTGGCATGAAAGTCTATGTTGAGTGCTTTATAATTACTTTTTTACACACTATAAACTCTGCCCGTACCGGTTTTGATGTGGAGAAATGGTGTGAGTTGTTGGAGAAAGGAGAATGAAGTTTGCTCCAGTTTATTTAGCTTATTCTACCCTGGATTTTCACATTAAAGGAGTGGAACCAGCAATTTTTTTCAGCAATAAACCAGCTTTTCAGACTTTTCCTTTCAGCGTACATGTGTTGATGTTCAGTATTGAGTAACATGCTGATTATTTTCTCAATCATTTTGTCTATCGGTCAGAAAATAGTGAAACAATATCTAGTACAGCACTCCAAGAGATTTAGTTTCCTGTCATGTAAAGAAGAAAAGTGTCAAATCCTCACATTTGAGAAGCTTGGACCAGCAAATGGTTGAGATTTCTGCTTGAAAAATGAATGAGTTTTTAGTATTTGATGGTTTTGGCTCTCCTAGGCACTGATGTTTTTCTCTAATTTTCTGTTTGTAATCCAGAGTAACAGACATGTAGCCCATGTCTGCAGAACAGTTTGCATTGAAGGCTCGTAGATGAAATGTGCAGCAAATACAGTGAAGCAGGAAATGTTCCAGATCTCGTTGAGCAGAGGACAGGGGAAATGACAGAGCGAGGAGAAAACGATGTGATATGCCCCTTAAAGAAAAACATGGGTTTTTCAGCCTACAGTGGAATATGGGAAGTGACTCAGCTGTTCTGACTGCAGCTTTAATGAAATGGGTTGCACACCCACACAAGAATTTGCTTCAGTGTTAAAATACATATTGGATCCTGAGCTCAAATGCAGGACTGACGGTCCATGCTTGAAACTGCAAGAGTTTGGTTAATGTTAGGGTTAGGCAAGTAGTGGTGAGGGCAAGTCTCTAAGAAATGAATGTAAGTCTATGTAATTTCCCCAAAAGTGATGCGAACACAACTGTGTGTGTGTATATCTGTGCATGTGTGAAACTATACACAAGGAAGATAATAATATGCCACCGAGGGCAGGGTTTCATCCTGACACCTTCACTCTTGGCACTCGCTGGCACATTGTTGTCAATCCTTGTTATAAATGTTGTCCTGCTATAGTGATTATAGCCCTGCTGAATATCTACAAACGACATTTTAGTGTTTTCCCACAACACTGAGAGCAATTCCAGGAAAGATAAAAGCTATTCACACAGCATTTTCCCTCTTTAGTCGGGCTCCCAGGATGAAAAACTGCTGCAATCATGGGGGAGGACTTTTATGGACTTAAAGAGTTTCTTAAGGAGAGAATGGCTGCAGGAGGCAGAAAAAAACAGGAAATGTTCTCAAACCCTGATTAACAAGGATTTGGTAAGGTGTTACAGATCACATTGAGTGTGGATGGTATTTATGGCTGATCTTTAACCTCAGTAGAGCTGAGATTTTTATGTCCCACTCAATGAATCAGTGCAAAACCCCAGTAACACTATTGCACAGCCTCAATTAATTTGATTTCCCTTATGGCCTTGCAGGCAGACAAAAAAGCAATTAAGGATATACATGAAGGACTTTACGACTGTTGTCTTAATCACAGATGGCGCATACATCCACGTCTGGTCTTAATGAGCAACCATATTTCTGCTGTTTTGTTAGCATATTGCCTTGTAACCCACACTGATTTTCTGTTGGATCAACCACAATCAAACAAACATGGTGTGAATTTATCTCTGTATTTATAGTGTATATCTCAAAGGACAGTCCACTGATGGATAGGGTTACAGTTTGGGGATAAATGCTGTGGTGATACATTTAAATGGCAGCTCTGTCAAGCATTTTAAGAGCTATGTGAAGTATTGTAATTAGTTACTCATGTATGGTATGTGATGAAGTAGGCATGTGGGGTGGAATTTCAGATCTATTGTAGTCAAAAATACAAGTTAGCCCGAAAGCACCTAAACAAATCTGAGCCACTTCAAGTGTAGAAATCAGTGGCAATTGCCTGGATATAAACACTGAGACTAGACCGGAGATTCGACAAATGCCTGAGGGCACATTAGTGGGAATCTGAACACTCAACCACACATTATTGTCAAGTCCAGACATTTTACAGTGGAAGTCCCAGGCTGAGCTGAGGCATGCCGTAACTTTACACTGGTCACTCATCACAAACATCACAAAATTAACCTCACTGACAGCTCTGAGCGCGGCACGGCAGAAAGTGCAGGCCTAGAAGTTTCCAGCGAGCCATCTCTCATCACCAGTGACTGGGTGTGTGTGTGTTTATGATTCGGACATGCAGCGCATACGTGTCCACATCCTGTTAAGGTGCTCTATTCCTTCCCTGCCATATTCAGGCATCCGGTTTGTTTACTCTGGGGAGGCTGGGGGAAATAAATAAATAAGTGCCAAAAATATGTACAAATGTTATGTATTCTATCAATTATTTTTGGCTATTCAAAATGGATCCAGAGGCAAATGAATTGAAAGTTTATTCTTGACCTTTGAGCAGAGAGAGATGGCTGATACAACTAAAAGTGAAGAAATGGACCCTGTGGTGAGATTCTGTTGTTGTCTTATTAGTTTTTGCTTCCTGCTTTTAACTAGAATCTCACAGCAGCTGTTTTAAATTCCTTTTAAACCATCGGACAGGCTCGTCTCTGAGGAGTTTTGAGAGCCAGAAAATTACATAATTGAAATCAGTGGTTGCCGACCTGAGGCTGGAACCCCAATAAGGGGTCACAAGGTAAATCTGAGGGGTTGCGAGAGACTTTTCTCTCTTCTATTTGCAATTTTCTAATCAGTCACTAGATGATTTTACCTCCCCTTGCATTGAAAGGTGAGATAAAGGAAAGAGATCAGCTTTGTTGAACTGGATACATTACTTTGTTTTTGGGAACCAGTAAGTTCCATACTTTGTTTTGTGTCTTGTGGGTAAACAGACTAAAAACTCACAAAAGACACAAACCCATTTTCCATTAGTCTCACAATAAGTCAGGACACTCTCCATCCAATCCTGTCATCCTGAGCCACCGGGGAGCTGCTTTATCAGTCCCTTTACGGCCGGTTCAATACACTACATGTCGAAGCAGCTGTAAATGGCCTTTTTGGGACACTTCTCTCAGCACCAGAGAGCTTTTCCAGGACACAATGGCTGATGGATTTGTTACGTGTCACTGCATGAGCGTATGGGCTTTCAGAAGGAGTATGTGATGGGCTGAAGGATGTCTGGGAGGCTTTTGATGTCAATGAAAGTGGGATTTGAGTGTGTTTGTATGGGCGCCTGTGCTGCAAAAGTGATTTGGGGTCTTTTGGGGTTTTTGTTCTCAAAGCATGTGGTATAATGGTCAACACAGAAAGGAAAGTCTTTTAAATGTATAATAGATCTGATTGATGTGTGTTTGGCCAAGCTTCTCGTACAGCACAGTTCACATATATATAATCAGTGTTAAATGACGATACGATGAGCAGTGGCAGAATGCTATGTAAGCTGTAACCCCACAAACTAATATATTTAGCAAATGATGGGGTCATTAGCCTTAGAAATAGGCTAACACTTGGTCACTGACATCCCAATGATTGCAGCTTATGTGAAAGCAAATTCGTGAAAGTTAAGCTCCATGTATGCCATTTCAACATCAGGAGAAATCTTACCTACCAAACTTACCCTGTGCCAACAAGGCTGAGAGCAGGAGTGATTTTAAAATAAACATGTTTTACTTCATCTATAAGGACATGGCTGTTGAAGTCACAGTGGACCACCTGCTTCATTTCCTCCCAGTGTAAAAACAGACACATGGTAGAAAGAGACACTTACACCAGAGAGGAATTGATGGTATGAAGAAGATGAGAACAGTAATGTTGAATTGGATTTTTTTTATTGAGGAATGATTTGTTACCTGCAATGTAAAACCACGCACATGTTTTCCACTTGGGGATACCAAGCCAGTTCATGAAGCACCAATTTATCACAAACACAGACACACACGTTCCTCCTTCCTCCTCACCCTCGCAATTATGGGAGCGGGCAGTTTAAAAACAGAGGTATTTACGACTCAGCACTCTCCTCTAGAGTTCCTGGAGCTCCACAAACATGTGGGTCTGGCAGTGTGACACCACCAGCCCAGTTTAAAGATAGACAGGTGGGCTATTTTGTGTCATGGTCCACCTGTCTGTCTGTCTGTCTGTCTGTCTGTCTGTCTGTCTGTCTGTCTGTCTGTCTGTCTGTCTGTCTGTCTGTCTGTCTGTCTGTCTGTCTGTCTGTCTGTCTTGTGCACTTAAAGCAGGACTGAAAAGTTTCCAAAAGAACTGTGAAACTTACTCAGCATTTGTGAAACCATGTGACACAACTATGAGAAAGAAAATGACACAAAATCATCTGTTAGGCCACTTCAATTCAGTGTATCAGTGCACTTCTGTATGTCTCACACTGTTAATGTGATTCCATCTGCAGTGGTGGAATAAATATTTAGGTCCTTGAATTCATTAAAAGTAAAACTGTAACAAGTAACCAAAATGTACTGAGCATGAGCATTTTACGGTTCAGTTTAAATGAATGTATATTCTGTTGGGTTGTTTTGTGAGTGAAAGAAGTTGTGAGATACAAATATTTTATAGAAGATTATATTCTTAGAATGTACAATTCAAATCTGCTGTATCAAAGTATGAAATAACACCAAACAGAAGTACTCTAAACTACCTCAAAGTTGTACCTACAGGAAGTACAGGGCTTGAATAAATATTCAATTTCACAGTTTGGTCACTTTTATTTCCATTTCTGCTGAATATACAATACTGTCAGCAGTAGTAGAAGTCTAGTAGTGATGATAGAAGTACTGCTAGTGTCTGTTTTACATTATACATGTCATTGTTCACTATTTAAATGGTGCAAAATTTTACTGTGCAACTTTACCAATGCTGCAAAACTAAAAGAACGTCTCGCCATCTAGTGGTCGAAGGGGGTAATCAGCCAACTTTGACCCACAGGTGAATCTAATGTGGCTGAAATGATTAAAACACAGCAACCCCACCTGTTCAGGCAGTGTGAAGGAAAACTCCACCGTGGACCTGCTGCATTTTGTGTATTTGTTTTCAAAGTGTTGAAGTGAAGAGAAGCTCAGACATGTCGGACAGATACTTTGAAATTCTGAGAGAAACAGATAATATAACGAATTTTATCCCATCGGGTCAACAGCTGCCCAGGACTCCTCCTTTGATCAATGTAAACAGACAGCTGGATTTTTCCAGTGATGATCTGGATGAGGTTTGTATGAATATGGAGATATATGCAGAGATTGGGCGCACTGCTCCTGTTTATCAAATTTCATCCTGTTAGCATGACGTGTAATCAGATCTGTTGTCCTCTCATGCTTTATCAACAGGCAGGCACAACAGATGTCAGCACACCAGAGACAAAAAGAGGTACCCAGTGCAGTCTGCTTGTTTTAGTTGACTGATCGTATGAGGCTGCATGCTGCTTGTGTTGATTTCTGGTTTTATGACTGCGAAGGTGACATGTCAGTGTTTGTCAGGCCACCGTTTGATTGCAAAATAGTTTTATCTGCATCTTGTAGCTCTCGGTTGCTTTTCCTGCACTTGAATGTTTTCCTCATATGATTTTTCACTCTGCTCAGAATGCATTTCCGTATCAGATGACCCTCACTCAATGCTGAAGAAGATGAAGGGGTATCAACTGACACAAAGTGACTGGGAGTTTATTGAACAGCTCAACGAAGAGAAACGTGTTAAAAAGCTCCAGGTGGTTAAGGCTTTCTCCCTCTCTGTCGCTGCCTGATTACAATCATGTTCTTTCGTTGCACTGAGAGTGCAATCGTTGTTTAGGTTTTTATGAATCTGGCAGTGTGCTGATGCAATGGGAAATCCTGGCTGTCCTCAGAGAGACCTGGAAGAGTCGCACAGGCTGTTAAAGGAGAAAAAGGTGGCCGCAGAGCTGGCGTCTGCTGATGGGGAGAAAGCACCGGCTGGACTCAGTAAGGTGGGTCTCTTTGAATCTAAACTCAACGTTTCAAAGGTTTTCCTCCAAGAGCAGCTACTTGATGATTCTTTGTAGTTCTCTAACTGATACCAGGGCACATCTGACCTTTTACCATCGCAATAACTCTCAAGCCTCTGTCTGATATTTTTACCAGCTTTTTATATTGCCCCTGAAGTAGCAGTATTTTCCAAAAAATGTCTTCCCCTTCAAGATCAGTGAGTGGTAAAAATGTGAAATAAGATGATGGATCCTTTGAGATCATTCCTCTGGCATTTACAGTCTGTTGGATAACAGTGGAAATTCACAAACAAAAGTGGGAGCTGATGACATCCAACAAAGGTTAGGCGGCAGATTTGATCCACAGCTTCAAACACAAGCCGGCTGAGCCTGCTTTGGAAACATAACACATACCAGTACATCCACCAGTCATTGTGTGCAGGTTCCTTGCACATCCCGATGAACGTGTTTTTCTGTCAGTTCTCATCCTGCGAAGAGCTTGCTGAATTTGTAAAGGTGGTCCTGAGAATGACCTCGCCATCAACCGAGCTGACAGACCTGGACACCGAGTCTCTCCTGGCCATGGTGACAAAAGACAACATCCAAAGAGTCATTGAAGAGAAGAGGGTTGAGCTCTCTCAGCTGGTGGCAAACAAGTAAGATTTTGAGCCATTGTCATGTTGTGTGATGACAGCCTTGACATTTTCCCACTTTTCCAGATGTGGAGGTTAGGTGGGTAGTTGAAGTTTCATTAGTTATGTGGGCTACAGCATGTGTTACACAGTGAGAGGCTACAAAGATAATGAGTATTCAGGATGTTGTCAAAACTGTTATCTACAAGGGTATGAGCGCCATCTGCTGGCTGTTTGCTGTAGGTGTCAAAAGAACTGCAGAGCAAACACAAAACGCTACACATTCAATAAGATTTATTTTGTTTTTGTTTCCTTTCGCCAATGTTTTGTTAGCATTCAGTTAGCATAGCATTAGCCAACACTAACCTTGTCACTGAAGTTCAGTTTTGTAATGTATCGCTCACTTGCCTCTGTTCAGAGCTTCTCTTTAGGCCATTTTTCTTTTGTGCAGTTTGTACATTTCTGACAGTGAATGAATTGACGGATGACAAATGAGCAATGATAATGACAGTTAGCATGCTATCCTCCAAAAATGCTCCATGATTCCATTCCCCATAAAGAGTGGACACACAGAGAAACAGCGAGCTGGCTTCTGTCCAAAAGGTAATGAAACCCCACTGATCAGCATTTCTAAAGTTCACTAATTAACACATAATCTTTTTTAATCCGCACAAAAGCCAAAGAGTAAAAGAAACACGCGGTTTCTTGGGGGGGGTTGTGCCTGTTTCCAGTTTGTATGCTGAACTGGCTGCTGGTGGTAGCTGTATATTTAATGCAGAGACATGAAAGTGGTATCGAGCTTCTAACTCCTGTAACTCAGAACAAGTTCACATTTCGCAAAATGTCAGACTCTTGTTTGAAGATGCTAAAAAGACTCCATTGGAGCTCAATTTTCATTTTCATTAAATTACATTAATGTTGCGATGCGTTCAAGTGCTTGTGGAAAGCTCCATCACATGAAACTTGACAGCTGACGGCAACATTTTATGCAAGAAACCCCAGAATATTGTGTTGTCCTTTTCACAACAGTGATTTCTTATTGTTTCCTGGGTGTAGCTCACGAATGCTGAGGAAAAATTGTCCATCGACACTGTGTCATAACATTTTAATATCCAAGGAAAATGTACAGGAAAATACTACCATGGATTTCTCAAAAACATAGGAACCAGGAGGCTAAAGAGGGAAAGCAGCTTGAAAAACAAATTGCCAGTCAACAGGTAAGAGCCTCCAATTTATTTGACATTGTTGACATATTGTTGATGTGTGATTTGACTACTTTCATCTGTTTTCAGCATAAGATTCAGAGGATGATGAGCCAGTTAACCGACCTTAAATCTAAACTTACGCAAGACGAGGTGAGAATCTGATTTGATTTTATGTTAAAGCCTTTCATTTTTGGTCTTCACACTTGGCTGAGTGGGCAAAAAAGGGTTTACTGTACTCAAAAGAATAAATATGTTCTCACAGGAAGTCTTTCAAGATCTTGAAATGCAGATCAAAGCCCAGAAAGCGCCAGTGGAAGCAGAAAAAGTGGATACCTCAGAGGAACTGCAAGCCACTAAAAGCCAACGTCGAGGGAAAAAAAGAAAAAAGGCTGTTAAATCTACCGAAAAGTTGGAAGGAACAGCAACGAACCAAAGTAAATCAACAACGAGTAAACTCACAGACAGTAAAGGAAACAAACAGGCCAGTGTGAAAGCCGAAACACTGAAGCCAAAACAGAAATCTGGAGCTGCGGCGGAGAAGCCGGCGAAACCAGTTAAAGCAGCCAGAGCACCACAGAAGAAAGTCAAGGAGAAGTCCAATCCACAAGAGTCTGAACAAGCTGTGAGACGGACAAGAAAGGCTGCTGGAACGGCACCGACCACAGCTTCACAACCGAAAAATCCGAGTCAAAAGAAAACTGGGCAGAAAGCTGCTGCAGCTGCAGACGATGCTGGAGAGGAGGCCCCGAACGCTGGTCTGAGGAGATCCAAGAGGATCGCCAACAGGAGGTGAACATGCTGGAGGTGGATTGCAGTAGGTGTGGCAGTGGTGGTCCAGGCTAAAATATCTCAACATATCCAATGAATTGATGCCAAACTTTGTACAGCCATAGATAATTCCCAGAGGATGAGTCCTAACTGTTCTGACTGTTCTTCTAGCGCCACCATGAGGTTGACATTTGTACTTTTCAGTGAAGTGTGTCAGTTGTCTGCATTTTTTTCTTCAGTCTGTATTTTAGCATGCTATTTTTTTTTCTTGTCATTGATTGTTTTTTTTTTTTAATAAAAATGAAAAATGAACACGCACCACACTATTGTCACATCTGACTTTTCATTGTTGATGCTTTGAAGTTAAGTAGTGCAAAAATCTAAAACAATACAATGAATGATGAAGCAAAAAACAATGAACAATGAAATCTACAATGTGCAGGTAATGTGAGTGAGTGATGGATGCACATGTAAAAAAAACTACATTAATGGATAATAAATGCTCAGTCAGTCAGTGGATGTTTTGGTGTCAGAGGGTTAGTGACACTGAATGATTATTGGGGTCTGTGAAGGTCAAAGGTCACCGAAGCAGCAGCAGCAGCAGCATGAGCGCTGATTGCACAGGCGCCTGTAGCCCAAACCCCCCTTGACGACTCAGGTCAGTGTTGTGTTTGATTTGTGGTTGAAAAGGAATTCGATTCCTTCATGCTGTTTCTACTAATGAACCCCTGGAGTCACAAATGGTTCTCTTCAGCACGTTTATTGATGTTTTTTCTGCAGATTAGTCATGAAAATCTAGATTGGTTCTTTGATTTCTGTGCGATTAGGATTTCCAAAGCTGAACCCAGTCTCTGTCGGAGCCAGCAGACATTTTATCACACCTCATCTCTCTCCTTCACTGTCACAGCTGGAAATGGCGCTGCTGAATCACTGCAATTTCCCTCTAGTAATTCTTGGACAGCCCGAGCAGCAATTTGGGTGTAACGTTGTTAATCTTACATTAACTCTCAATCAATCGGTCCGAGTGGGGGAAGAAGGAGAAAAACACCCCACGCTCACTCTCTGTGAGGCAGCAGTGGGAAAAATTGTGCTGACAGCTGGAATGTTTGGAGGCACCTTCTTAGATTACAAATTAAGTTTGAACTGACGCTCAGATTTGTCCGTCATTTTCCAGAATTTGCTTCGCATAGTCTTGACAACTGGAGTAACATCTATCTTAACGGCGAACCTTCTGTGCTGTTTTTCCACCTTGGGTCTTGATCCTTGAGTTAATCCCCAGAACCTGATGAGGGATTTCCCTTTTTCCCCTCACAGCTATGCACATGCACGTCCCTGATTGGTGAGATAGTTGTCTGACGGTCAAGTCCGACGACCCGGCCAAGACCAAAGTAATAGGAATCATGGAGCCATATCCTGCCATTAATTTTAATAGTCTAATATCAATAAAGTGAGCTTACCTCTCCAGACAACTAACCATGAGCATCAAGTTTATTCTAGAATGGGTTTAGTTTTGGTTGCATAGTTTTTTTTCCTTGTTATTCCTGTTTTCTTCTCTGTGGCTCAGCGTTCCTCCAAGTTTTGCTGCTTGTTTTTGCCAAACCTGGAACCCTGAACTACTTTTTAGAATTGCAGCATGGGAGTGTTACCTCAAATACGTCAATTTCAGAAATCAGATCTTGTTTACGGAAGGAGTCCAAGCAGACAGCCCGGATCCTGGCCCAAGGAATTGTGGGTCATGGATTATATACAAATTGCTCATGCCTTTTGCCTTCTGGCTGGATAAACGCCTCTCTGTATTTGGGAACTTATGAAAAATGTAATCTTTTTAAAATATGCCACAGTTTCATTGCATCAGTAGCCTCATTATGTTATCTTGTAGTTTAGTATATTAAAGGCAAATAATTAAATCTGCTCTGGCAGCATGGATGCATTAAGGTTGAACTACCGCTAGGGGGCAGTTCTGGGGACCATAACCCTCTGCTGCACACCATTGCCCTGAGGGGAAAAAAAGTCTTTTTGACCCTCTGACCTTCCCATCTATAGGTATTTAGATTTTTACACGTTGTAATATTTCCAATGAGTGAGGATTGTGTTTTTTATACATTTCAGGATCAGGACACTCTTTCAGAAAGCAGAGTCACATTCGGTACAGTGCTGCAGATGCTCAGATAAATGTGACTTTTTAAACACCCTTACATCAAGCTAAAGTTTGCGGGAAAGTACAGGCATGTGCTTGAATCTCTTCATGTCAATTGCTGGTTTGAAGACATATTTTGTTCAGTGGTGAAATGTGAAGAGGTTCATTTACTGGACAGAAACATTCTTGAGTATTTTCTTTTCATGCTGCTTTATTGCCTTGAACTTCTCTTATTATTTGACAGCTTTAGTTACTTTACAAAATGAGATTTTTCCTCAAAACATTAAGTTGTTAAAGAGTCTTGCCTATTATAAATGACCTATGAGCATTGACAAGTACAGTTAATTGATAATTTGTGATGGTATGAACAGAGAAAGGCATACACAGATAATGTACTCATTGTGCTTTATATTTCACACAGAATTTGAACAAAGCGCAGCACTTAATGCTTGTCTTAATATAACTTTTCAAAAGCACTTTGCTTGTTTTTTTCCTGGTATTTGCTCTGTAGAAGTCAGATTTTTCTTGGCGCTGGTCGTGAGGCAGAGAATACAGTGTATATAGGTACATATCTGGGTGGACTGTGTATTTCAGAAGCCACAAGTCGTCCACCAAAAAAACAGGAAGAAGCCCGAGCATCTGTCAGTGTCAGGGTTAGAGAGCGCCGTCCAGCAGCAGAGCGTCTCTGGTGTGACAAAGCTACTCAGCGTCAGACTGTTGGTGTTTTGTCCTGAACCATCTCTCCTCTCCTGTAACACTTTTCTGTTTGGCTTGGACACAGGCGGCCCCAGTTCCCTCCCCAGGAAAACCCTGTAAAAGTATATTAGTGAGAGCGAGGGCTGAGACCAGAGGTGGTGAGGCCTGTGACACATGGGTGAGCAGCTGTGCCAAGTCTGGCAAGGCTGGGACACGTTTGCGCTCACTAAAAGCATCCAAATCTCAGTGTGGAGGCAAAATGTGAATCCTACCGCTCAGTTCTTGGGCCAGTTGCACTAAAATCCTAAACCAAGAGAGAGCGCTTCACAAGAGGGTACACCTCTTTAATGTGGCTTTTGAAGCGGCAAAGATGACCGCAGACATGAAGGAGCTTTGGCTTCATCATTGCAGTGAAGGGTCTGAACCACATGGTCTCTAAATAATATGATTGCCATGGAAGAACATTGGTAAGAGTAGAAAGCTATAACTACCTCTAAACGCTTGATTCATTTGGAGGCGCAAAAAGATCCACAACTCAAAGCAGCTTATTAACCATGTGATAAATCTGTTCAGTGTACAGAATCAGTTAACACAGAGCCACATTGGCGCTTTTTACTGCATGTGTTTAGCTCCATTGGCTGGAATCCACCAGGAAAAGAGAAGACAGGAAGGAAGGGTGTCCTGTAGATGTTTCAGAAGGCAAACTGAAAAATGAAATGCGGCAGACTAAACACTTGGACAATGCCTGTGTATGCACGGGCAGTTTGTGGAGAGGGAGCATGTGAGAAGAAGAAAATCTTCAGCTCAATTCAAGCCCCAAAAACAAGCATCCACCTCTTTCAACAAGGGAAGGCAGCGTCCTGTATTATCACCACATCAAAGGGCTCGTTCACCACAGGATTATCCCATGAGTTGTCGGATCTGTGAGGAGAAGTCAAAGGAAGGTAGATATTGGAGATCAGATGTTTATTCCAGTGAAATCACTAGAATCGTAGAAAGATGGTTTTAAAGCTTCACTGACCACTGACTTCTTATCTACAAGTATCTTTGGACGTCGAGACATTAACAGGACAAAGGTAGATCTTTGTGTTTACTGGATCAGGATGAGGCAGACTGACTCGTCACAAATGCAAAAATGGTTTCTGGAAACTTTTTCCATTTCATCTGAGAAGAATAGTTCAGCGTGTTGGAAAATGAGTTAGATGAGTGGATTGATACCACAGTTTTGGCTGCTGCTGCTGGTATCGATCTCATCCATCTGTCACTGTTTCCCTTAAATCTCAGAACTGTTCGTGCAAGAGTGACAGTATCCCTCCAAAGACCTTTCACTGACCCTCTGTGTCTGTGAATCCATCACAGCAGCTCTATTGGTCGAGGACGTTTGCAGTTACATGCTGTCATCTTTGGTGGTCTGAATGAGGCACATACTGTACCCTGACAGACACCACGATGCCCACAGCAGGCCAGCATTGCTCATGTGAAACACACTGTAAATACCAGTAGCCCTAAAAAGGAAGCCAACTGCCTCCACACGCACCTGTTGTCAATTAGTGCCTCTGCCTGCTGAATCTCATGTAACAAACTCAAGTTCGCTTCAATCAGCTGAGCACCAGTTCTCACACACAGGATTACTTGAATCTGCTGTCCGGCAACCCACGCCAGACATATTAGATCATATCTGTCTCATGGCGTGTCCCATCATCGAAGCCATCAAATGTAGAGACTGTTGAAATGTGTGTCAGATGTTGCACTCTGACATTTTTACTGGAAATGGGAAGAAATATGTCAAATTTCTGATTTGTGAAGTATGGCTTTTTATGTTCTGGTTTAGACCTTTATTGCATGTGAGCCCCAAGAAGACCTGCACCATGAAACTGTTCTTTTGATTAATGAGGATTACATATATTACAAAGAGTCTATTTTAACAAGATATATCAGAAATTTATTCGTATGCACATAAAAAAACACATTAGATGTCTGTCTGATCCTGACTATATTTTTTCAGCTGAAGTGTTGTTTTGCACTCTATTTCTGGACTATCAAACTTCATTTCAGCTGAGGAACTTGTGAAACAAACTTTGGATTTAGCATCCGTAAACTTTGACAGACCTCCATCACGGCTTCTCAGGCAGCGACTTCTCTCTGTCAACACAGTCTGTGTGTAATGTCTCCACATGTGACAAGATGGAGCCAGTAAAAATCTGTCCTCCTGGCAAGTGAAGAGAGGAAGCGCTCAGGCCGTCGAAGCTGGACAAACAGGGTCCAGGGCCGAGCTGCTGAGGAGGCACAGACCCACTGCGAAGACCAACAGTAGTCTTCTGCCTTTCTTTTTCTGGTCTGGCTGCGTTCTTGTTATCCTTCTGTCTCTGTTTTGACTCTGTCTTCCTCTCACAGTCTCATCTTTATTCCTGGTCTTTGACACAGTGCTGAAAAGGCGCTGCCAGAACCCCCTCCACATCAATACGACATGAGGCAGGTTGAGATTAATAGTTGACAAAGTCTCCCAGAGGTGGCTGACGTCAGCTGTTTCCATTTCTGGAAGTCATTTGGCAGGATAATAGAAAACAGTGAAATGTCAGGGTAACCTTTCGGGATACTTTTGGGATTCTTTTGTATTTACTGGGCATTCGGTGTCCAGTGAGAATTTAATGCCCCTTAAATATCAACAACTCTTATTACACACCGACCACACTGGCCTGTTACTAAACATAGGAAAGTCAGTCAATTCCAGAAAAGATTAAAAGTTTTACAAATTTCCAAAAGTTTAAATGACAAAGAGCGGCTTCAGTAATTCAGCTCAGCTGCCAGGATAAAACGTTGGCATTGTATATCTCAGCACATCACAGATATGTTAAAAACGTGACGAGTTTAAGTAAAAGATACAAGCAAATATATGCATTTATACACAATATTCATTGTTGGCTGACTAATAGCTTCCTCACTGGAGGCCATGTCACTGATCCACACTCGGGCATCGGCGTCTCAGCCTGTGTGGCAAAAGAAGGCCGGGGTCAGTTTACTCTGCTCCTCAGAGGAATGCTGGGAATTGTTTGCACTGTCTGCATCAACCTCTGCTGTTTCTGGCCAGCTCAGTTTCGCTGTTTCTGGATGCAAACACATGTGCATAAACTCATGTTTTTTACCTGCATCTGTGTTTTATGTTGCACCCCATAAAGAGCACAGTGGCTTTGGTTTTATGGCTGCAGCCTGTTTGTCTTAATGGTGTCTGAGAGGCTTTGGATGGAAGCAGAATTTGAGTATGTGTTTGTGAACGTCTCTGTATTACATCTGAGTGTGTGCTTTTGAACCCGTAAGAGACAGAATCTGGGATCGCAGCGTCCTTGTCTGGTTGGCGAGCCGTAAAAGTGAGCCTGTTTTGAAGATATTAATCCAAATATTTTGCCAAGTGCAGAAATAAAACAGGGATTTGTGGCTTCATCTGACACACAAGCAGGAAGGAATTTAGCTTTTTTGCCTCAGTCACGTGCACAAGAAAGTATTTCTGCTCAACATCACGCTCCCACACTTGACAAATGTTCCTGAAAACACATGACAAAACGCTCTAATGATACTTTCAACTGTTTCACAACATTGAGCTGAAAATACCTGTGGTTTGGTGCTCTTCATACTTCAAAGCCTGTGATGTGCGCTGCAAATTGCCCATGGAGGAGGTGGCTGTAAATTCTCACCGACCCACTCCAGCATGACCTACAGAATAAGTGGAAGAAAGGGAATCCATCATTTGTGTGAAACTGATCCCTTAATTAGGCTGGACGGCTCCAAGAGTCACGATTCATGCACAAGAGACAAGATTTGGCTCATTGTCTAGTTTTTCAGGCTATTAGTTTTCATACCTTTGCTTCCAGCGGCATGAATGTCAGACAGAAGACTCCAGAGAACTAACACGAGCTTGTTCACATTAGAAAATCAAACACAGCACTGTGAAGTGAGTCAGAAGAATTGTTTTACTGGAACGAAGGCTGGCGAATTAGCCTTATGGCTCACTGTAATGTGACGAGGCACCGTGAGATCTGTTCACACGTTCTTCACGAGCAGCTGGTCCTGGAGCTTTGGTGGTTTGTGAAGTACTTGCAGGTTATACACTGGCTTGTTTTGTTTGTGGCAAACTGGACAGGAAAGCTGCACTGGTGCTGCTTCATGGTCAGCAGAGCAATGTGTGGTACGTTTGTGTGTCGTAGTGAAATAGAAACAGGGCCAGACTGGCTTATATTGAAGTTTTTCATTTTGCACCCTCAAAGAGAATGTATGTTCAATGAGGCAAAGCCTCTATGAGACAAATATGCTTGTAACATGTATTAATCGATCTTATTTTTAGCCATATTAAGTTTATTTGAGTGTGAGAATGCAGAGGTCAGCGCTTGTGCAGTGTTCAAGGCAAACATTTATTCGATCCCCTGGACATGACTTCTTGTTGCAGGCTAATTCCTGAGTCCACACTGTGCTGCTCTGCTAATACTCCCAACGGAGCTGCTATTAAACTCATGTTTGTGTTCTGTTTCATGCCGTCTGGATCCTTTTATAATTGCATGGCAGAAGAAAAACAGGTATGAGGGTGAAAGAATCACATCTTTGTATTGAAACATTTAATACTGAATACTTTCTGGTCTGCTGCTGGCAAATTTATAAGATTAATGCACTTTAAGTATGAACCCATGCCATCGTATACAGTCGAGTAACTCTCATTTCCTTTTGAATTTTAAATCCACTTTAAATTTTGTTGTATTTATTTATTTAGTAAATATTTCCCCGGGGTTTCCTGTGCACCTTGCCAGCCTAGCTATTTGAAAAAATATTTACCTTGAACCTTCAGAGCAACATTAGCATCGCTGAACCTGCTGAGTGAGGTTGCAGCGCACCTCCAGCCAATCAGTGGACATGTAGCAAGACACAGGCTCGGATTCACAGTGCGGGCTGCTGGAAGTCTTTATCGAGACACCTGTCTGGTCTCAGTCAAACAGCATTCACATGAGGAACTCAACAAGGGCCCCCAACATGTCTGTCTGAAAAACTGGATGCAAAGATGACACAAACCTGACACAGAGGGAAATGAATGATTGATGTCACACTTTCTGCCTCAGCAGGCTGAGATGTGCCCATGTATTCACAAATATATAGACTGGTATGACATTTGTGTCTCCTGCCCCTTTCAAAAAAGAAGAGGAAAAATGTTTAAACAAGCTTCACTTTAAGGGCGAACTCAAACTCGTACCCAGACTTTGGCCAGACTGCAGACCAGATGAACAGGCAATGACTCAGCAGCTTTTCAAGCTGCGAGCAAGCTCTGTCATTTTTGCATCCACCTAAAATTGATTAATTTAGTACCTACCATCACACACCGGGGGTTTCCAGTCCACACGTATCTGGCCCCCGTTCCAAGGGCAGCAGAGGAATGAAATGCAGGCCATAGCGTTTGGCTCAAACTCTCAGACAAATAAATAAAACATTTGAGAGGGAGTCTCTCCCAACGCTGTGGTATTCTCGCATATACTTGCAGTAATCAAGACGGACAGAGATTACCTTCATGCCCAAGGCCGGTGAAGTGTGCGCTCAGAGTCAGATGACTAAGTGGGGGAAGTAGAATATTAGAATAGAATAATACAACAGTATATGCCATGAAAAAGAGAGCAGTCAGAGTTTTATCTTCAGTATGGATATTACTAGAGACTGTGATTGTCCTGTTTTATTCTAAAACATGAGAGGAAAGATTACAACTCCAAAATCATTTGAAGGTTCTGACAAAGTTAGATATTTAGTTATTATTTGTTATAAATCATTGGTATTTAGGCCAAAAAAAACCAACAACAACTCTGTTATAATAGTTCTCATCCTGTGATTACATTAATGAATGCAGTACAGGCCATTAATTTACTGTATTATGTCGTCCTCTCCAATAGAATTACATCACTGACACATCTGTGAATTTCTGTAATTTTAAATGCTTACAAATCATGTAAAGCTAAGCACTTTCTTTTCTTTAAAGATGTTGAGGAGTATGACTGAAAGTGACACATTTTTCCAGTATTCTTCTAATCTAATTAGTGTAGTGCAGTTGGATTTATTTATAAAGGGTTTTTGGCTGGCAGGTGTGCTCAGGTGTGCGTGCGTGCGTGCGTGCGTGCGTGCGTGCGTGCGTGCGTGCGTGCGTGCGTGCGTGCGTGCGTGCGTGCGTGTGTGTTTGAGCTTCAGGCAGTGTGCAGGAGGTGGTGACTGACAGAGTAATAGAAAAAGTAAACGTTTCTGGATCATATTTTCCATTTTCATAATGGAATTACTCTGATCCTGTTACAGGTAAACTGTTGCGCCCGGAAACACAGACGCACACAATAGCTCTATTGATCGAGACTTTTTGTTAACCTGAACAAGCTGTGTGGGTGCTTTCTCTTCATGAAGTCTTTGTGGACAAAGCTCAAGAGTTGGCCTTGTAAAGGTTAAAAATAATACACATCGATAATACAGCATGACACCTATCTATAACTTTCCCCTAAATCAGCTCATCCGTATGATCAGGATTTTGGGACCATGTACAGTGGCCCTGAAGTGCCAAACATGACATGTCAGGAAACCCAAATTAGACTTCAAAGCATGACAGACAATCATGTGAAACAGCAAATTGTAATGAGTTTTTGCACACCAGGGCCACCGTAGTTTGGCCCAGAGTCTGAAATTTTAGTTTAAAAATGTGTTTTTATTGTGAGTGTGATACTCTGATTTATCTGATTGTAGAAAATGTACATAATAGCTTTTAACTCCTTAAAATTAGTGTAAAATGATCATCCCTGGTCTGACTATTGCGTCATACTTGGGAAAACATCCACACTGGGACCCGTACACGTTCCACACGTTGACATATTTCCAGTGTAGCGACACAGGCTCACGGCACAGACTGGAGGTGATTTGTCCTGATACAACCCTGCTTTTTCTGTTTTCACCACGGACTTAATGACCACGGGAAATGTTGGTGAAGGCGGTTAGCGACTAATGATCCTTTTCCTGTGATATCACGTGAAACTGGTTTGCTCTGTAATTGGTCTGACTGCACCGAAGGAAAACACACGGTGACAAAATGAATAAATGGCATTCTGTTGCTTTTCCAACCTTCAGTGGCCCGACCACTCTTACGTATTTTCACGAGCTGTCCAGCGTAGCATACTGCAGTGAAAGCCTTACTCACTGTGAGATGCTAATGATAATATTTGACTTTCTGAGCAATTGATGTTTTAAAAACAAGGGTTTGGCATTTGTGAGGGTTCCATACACTGGAAATTAGAGCTACAGTGGTACGAGTTAGCATTGTGTGCACATGCAAACTCCGTTGAAGATCTTAGATTGCTTAGAACGCTTCAATGCTTTAGTACTCTAAATACAATGCTTTAGAGTTCTTTTACTCAATTCTTTAGTGTAAAACTGTGCCATCAAATACATTTTAATCTCAGCACATGTATAGCATGGTCAACATTCATCAAAAACAGATTTCTTATGATTTAATGTTCTTGGAAATATAGTGAAACAGCTGTAACACTGTCTCTGAACTCCTCTCTTTTTTATTATTGATGATGTTCTGTTAACTCAAAGCACATAGCTGAGGCTAAAACCACCTCAGCGGATGATACATTTCTGTATTTCAAGTGCAAAGGACCTTTTCTCCAAAGATATTTTGACATGTCAGCAGGGACAGTGCAGGTGTAAATAGTCATGATCAGCTGCTTCAGTTTCAGGGTCCTGGTGTGCATGCCGGCTCACTTTCTTGGCTTGCAGTAAGCCATTGCTAATGTTATTAGTAACACCTGTGCTATTAATGCTACGGCAGGCCATAGGACTGCTGTCAAAAGGCCTGTCAGGCAAGCATTAAGGCAAACAGTTCATTTTCATTGTAAACAGTGCAGGTTTCCTGTGTAGAGCTTGAGGCCTTTGCTGCTGTCAGCCACGTTTCTTTTAGCAGGAAGGCTAATGTCTGGTTGGTCCAGGCTGGTTGGCTGTATTTGAAACTGTCTGCTTCATACTACTGATTAATTCAGTTGTGTTCCTATTGTAGTATGCGCTTCAAAACTTTTAAATTGATTTATTTTGCAGTGTGCTAGACCAGGCATAGTTGGTTTCCAGCTTTGGAAGGCAGAGGTAGGTAACAACACCGCTAATGACAAACCACCGGTGCTCATCAAATATCTGCAAACATAAACACTGTACCTGCTTAACAGCAGCACATCGACATTGTCAATGTGAGCATGTTTCCTTTAGCGTTTGGCTCAAAGCACAGTTAGGCCTGTGCAGCCTCACAGGGCCGCTGGCATGGCTGTAGATTTTTCAGCCAATTAAGCCGTCTCATGATTTCACGCCACTACTGTCTGTCACTCACTTGTGCCAGTTGCAGTAAAACACAGTCAAGAGCGCTGAGGGAAAGTGAGAAAGCAAAATGATTTTCTTTCGAAAAGTCTTTGCCAGGCCTTGTGCTTTTCACACAGCCCGCTGACCTTAATGAAGGGATGAAGACAATCTGTCTTCTCCAGAACCTTTTGTATCCGGTTGCTCTGGGCTCGCTGTCACTCTGCCAAACTCTCAAACCGTCCACCAAAATTGGAGAGGAACATTCGAGCTGCAGCGCCGGCTCAAAGCAAGCTCTGAGACGACCGGATTAACAGCCAGACAGAAAAATTCAGAGGTGGTCATGAGAGAGCAAACATATCGTCATCCCATTAAGTAACTGGTTCCCAAAGGAATTGCTTGTTTCTGTGAGGAAATGGTGCAGACAGTGTTGACTGATATAACCTTCACTTTGCTCACCATATGTATGTTCTGACTAAGAACGTATACACAGTTCTGCCTCATCACATTAGGACCATTAGCCGTCTTGCCCCGCAGCTGTAACTGCTATTTAGTTTGCATCATTTCATGTAATGACATCATGTAACTACAGTCAGGACCTGCATCTGCTGATGACTTAAGTGTTTTGGGGCCAAAATCTTAAAAGTGTACCCCACAAAGGACGAAAAACAGATCCAGAATGTCAAACGGAGCCATTTACAGATCAGTGCGTGTACAGTGGGCTGCACGTGTCCAAACCTGGGAGACTTTTATTTTAACCTGAGCAAGAAAATGGTTTGTAGGGAAGATGTCAGGTTTCCACAAGCTACCAAACAGAGGTGACAAAAGGAAATCCCTCTACATAAGCTTGATGTATGAACATTTAAAAAGTCTTGCGCTGGCAAGGCAGGGAGCCCAGTGAGAGCTCATAAATCTCTCCACAAGGCTTTGGGGTTAATCGTAGTGAGGGCCTGCATGATGGATGAGGGCTCACAGCTACAGTGTAGATACATTTTTGCTGTGTCTCTGCCAGTTTGAGGATCTACGCCTTTTGCATTTGAGCAAGCAGAGGTATGAATGAAATAATGCTTCTTTGTGCTAAATAACAGACACTTCTAAGTCAAAATGGACTGTTTTTACATGTGGTCTGTGCAAAGATTTCAAATTTTCCATTTTACAATGGTAAAGGTGGCACATTTACCACTTAAAATCCAGAGTAAGACTTAAAACAATGGGTCTTTGATTTCACAGGAAGACAGAAGCAAGACTCAAGGCTGCAATCACTGTTGCTTGCAGATTTTAAAGCTACCTACACCTTTGAAAACGTCAACCCCTGGCTGACTCTTTGTTGTTTTAATTTGACTCATTTTAAATTGAGGAAATACTGCACAGTGGATGTTCTCGTCCTGAATCAAACGCTCCTTGGCCTTGGAAGTAACCGCAGAGCACGCTAAGTTTGCAGCTGGCGTTAAAGCCGATAAACACAGTCAAAATGTTTTGAAGATGGAGAAAGAAAAGAAAAATTAGATTGACATCATGTGTGAAGAGTAGAAATGAGACCCTGGACGGAACTGGGACGAGTCAACTCACTGAAATTCCAAAAAAGAAAAACTCATCCTCATTTTTCTTTTGAGACACATTTGCCAAGTCAGTGGTCACATTTTGCAGAACCCGACTGATTTTAAGATTGTAATTGCCATGCTTGTGAAATGGGTCATTGGCTCCAGTCTGAATTCTCACACTTTTCCAGAGATGTATAATGAAATGCCTGCACCCAAATTTCAACCACAGCGTATCAGCACAAAACTTTAATTGACAAGCTTTAACATTTTTCTCAGCTGATTCTGTTTCCCCTCCTCATTGCAATGCTGAATTCTTTCCTGAGCCCTTTCTCTACCAAATAACTAAGAGGAGCACTGGAGGAAAGGGAAGGTCTGCATTTTTCTGAGTCGTTAGGTGACTTTATGAGATGTTCTCACAGACGGGTCCGATCGACGGCCAAAATCGACAGCTGTGGCTCTGCTAAATGGAAAAAAGTCAGGTGATCTGAACAGAAGCTGTGAGTGGTACTCAGATCTGCGGTGACAGAACCGGCGCCAGGGTACACTGTCGACTTTTCTTCCCTTCTCCTGCATCTGGGTCTTGTCTGTCTGTCTGGAAGAAATGCATACTGAGCAAACAGAGTTTGTCAAAAACTTACGGTTTGAGGCAGAGTGGAGGATTAAATCTGGTGGGCCTAACTGGACAGCTTTTCTCCAAAATATGGTTTCTCTCAAATGCATGAACATGTTACTGTGATAGCCATGTCGATCAATTTTAGGAACATTAGTGGCGTGCCAATGTGCATGTCAATGTAAGTCAGTCCACCACGGTCCAGACTGAAACAGCTTATCTCACCATGTATTGGATGGATTACTGTGAAATTGAATGAAGACATTCATGTCTCTTCGATTACTAACAACTTTGGTGATCCCTTCATTTTTCCTACAGAGCCACAATTTTGCAAACATAATGGTGTTCCCATCAGCCTCAGCTGTACTTTGTTTAGTGCTGATGTTAGCTTGCATTTGTGTTTTTTGTGTTTTTGTTTGATAGTGAAATATCTACACAGTGTGCATGTGTGTAGCATATTTCACCTTTAGTGACATTTATTTTTTCTAGTATTATAATAATAATAATAATACATTTAGAGGACAGAATATATTCCAATTGTCCTTGAATGATCATGTCAGAGTGAGGTGCCAGGAAAAGAAATAAAAGGAGTGCCCACAAAGAGTTGATTTTTTTTTTTTTTTTTTTTCCAGTGTCCACGTCATTTCATTTCAGTGTTTTGTTGGTTTTGGAGCACAACATATTTCGAAATCCATGCCCTCCAACAAATTATGTTTATGATGGCTGGATTAATCAAATTTCAGTCAATCACATGGAAGCCATTTCATAGCTGCTGCAGCATTAGGAAAAAGTGAGTTTGACAGGGCATGCTTTTAGTTTTGAGAGGGATACCCGTGGCTAGTGCCAATGTTGTAAGATCAAAAACTGGAGAAAGTAATGTGGATGTCCTCCAGGAGTCGTACCAAACAACACGTACGAAACACAAACCAAACTCACGCGATTCTAACCGTGCATCCACCTGTTCATATTACTCATGGCTGCAAGTTGCTCGTCCCAAGATGAAAGAAAGTTGATTGAGGAACAGGAAACGAGGAGTAATAAGAGCCATTGCCAAGGTTGTCTGCGCTTTTCACTTTGCCACAGCAACTTGGCCTTGAGATCTAAGTCGCAGCTTAATACCGACATGAACAGGAAGTCTGCGTGTAGACAGGTATGAGGTCAGTATTTCCATGCGTCTGACTGCTTATTGTTCTCTCTAGTGTATGTTGGGAACATTGTTTGTTGCTCTGGACTTGATTAAATGGAAAGGTAAGATGGTGAGAATGGATGGCTCAGAACATGAATGAAGGGAAATAATGTTCGTAGAAGTCTGTTTCTGTCCATGTTAACTGACCAGTAAGTCGTGACTATTCGCATTGCAAATTACTTTGACGAGCACGGTGAAATTCAGCACAAAGAAGCTGTCAGTAAAATCAGTCGGGGGTGAACCAAAATGTTTTCTTTATAAGCAATGCCTGCATCTGAAGAACATGTTAAATATAGCAACACAAACAAAAACACAAGGAATAATTCCTCAAATGTGAACCAGCTGTTCAGAGTGTGAATGTTCTCCCCTCCGTCTCTGCTTGTTACTTCCACACAGTGAAGAATTTGGACAAAAGCGAAATGTTTTCAGCATTCTGCACCGAAAGCTCTGGGGAAGAGGGCAGAGCCACATGTTCGTGCACGGCGGCGCTGCCAGTGTTGGATGGGTAAAATGTGGTCGGTGTGTTATAACCTTTTGTACCATTTGAGTGTTTTCCACCAATGAAAAGTTAGCCAAGAAATCAATAGGAGTGGTTATTTTTCTTCTTGTTTGAACAAAAACAACCCCTCTGCTAAATTAAAAACTTTTATCAGACTTGGTTGGGTTCTAGGCCCAGATGCAAATCTGCTGATGTTAGCATTTAGCTCCAGTTAACACTAAAGTGCAGCTTCGCAGAGCTGCTTCTACGGCTTTTGGTTTTGATTATCCTACCGAGGGGATTTGTCTCATTCGTGCCTCTTTTAATGCTCAAATAAAGGCAGAAGAGAGAAAAGTAATACTCTAATACTGAGCATCTGTGAGAAATGACAGGGTCCTTAATGTTTTATAAGTCTTTTGACATCTACAAATCCACGACATCTGGGAAACCTCCATCTCCTGAGGACGAGTGTGTAAAACAATCAAAAGGACAGCTTCTAAATGGACCTTGTGCTTCGATTGTTTTGCCAACAACTGTGCGTGTACTGTGGTAGTCACAAAAACCTCTCCCCTCAGCTAAATCTTGACCTCTGCCAAAACCAAAGTGAGACCCTGCCCTTAAATCTCTCTGCATGCAAAGAATGCACTGAGAGATCCAAGTCAAACGAGGATCTTCCTCCTTGTGATCCACAGTTGTGCAGCTGATTGGTCTCCCTCTTTCTGCCTCAGTTTGATCCCGTCTCTAATGTCTTCTAATGCTGCAAACATGCAGTTCCAGTCGTGGTTTCTCTCTCGCACTGATCCACTTTTCTGTTTTCCTCCCTCCTTCTCTCACATGCATGCACAGATCCAGTGCTTCTCCTCTCTCAGCTCGTGCAGCTCCACCCACCTGCAGATAAAAGCCAAACCCTCACCAGAGCTGCTGTTCAGCGTCTGTCCCAAACTCCTCAAAGCTTTGTGATACTTCCACCCCGCAGCAGCAGCAGCAGCAGCAGCAGCCGCACACACAAAGGTAAGCGATGCGTCACCACTGGCACAGCAGGATTTGCTGATGTTTTGGTTGGCAGCCGTGTTTAGGTTTCTTGGTGCAGCATTAACATTCAGTCTTAGCTAATTAGCTCCAAAGGTTTGATTTTTATTTTAGTTTGATTCCAGTGACACACTCAGGATAGTTCAGCTTTTCTCTTGGAGAAAAAACTGACAAATCACGTTTTGATTGAATTTTTGGAAGATTTCTAGGTTTGAGGCAAAGATCATGGAGACACAGAGGCAAAACACACAAAAAGATTCATTTTCTTGACTTCCAAAATGTTTCATAAGACATCCTAGTTTGCAGAGCTCGCTGCTGTGAAGTCTCTGCTGACTGAAGTCTCTGCAGATAATGTCCGACAGTTTTCCAAAGGCAAGGAAAATCCAAAAGAGACACCTGGGAAGAATAACTCAGGCTTAAGCTTGTTAAAATGAAATGCACGGTGCAGCATCTTGACAGGATTTAGCACCAGTTAATGGAATGCCTTGACATTTTGGAAATTTTAGTTGCATATTCTTCAACTGAGAGGGAAAATACAGACACTTTTCATTCAGTGTGTGAGGAAGAAAAGGATTCAGTGTTAAGGTTATTGTAGTTTTAAGTATCCTGCATAAATAAGAGGAAGCAGGATTAAAGTCAGTTTGAGAGAGAGGCTTTCTGGCAGCGCACAGGCTCTGAGAGATGAGTCAGAGATGGAAAGTTTGGGCTTCAGGAAATCTTTTCAGGCGACTTTTTTTTCTACCTATCTTGTACGTGCAGAGGTGAGTGTTCTAGACTTCTTTTCTTCTGAGTCAGGCTTTAAGAGGGCTTTGACAATGTGACAGTTCAAAATGACAGATGTCTGTCCAATGCAGAGTGACCAGAAGCTCCAAATCGGCCGGATTTTTTTTGCCCGTCGATCTTCTGAGCATGACTTCGGCACAGCATATCTGCATGTGCACCTGCCAAGAAACAGCTGGAAAGCCACATTTCATACCCAACATGGATTTATCACAATGGTCAACATGTACAAGGTGAAACTGTTGGACTGTCTTCTGATCCATCTGGGTGGAAATGGGTCGTAATAGCTGCTTTTACAGGCATGAAAAAGTTGCCCGCAAGAGCATGCAGGCAGGTATGTTTTGATGCAAGCAGAAATGTATAAATGTGCCTCCAGATAATGAGCTTCACAGGCCTGTCTGATGAGCTGACGCGATAAGCTTCTTGATAACATTTTAGATCCCAGAAAGGTCAGTTTTCATGCAACTGAGAGACACTGTTAGACTTTTTTGCAGCTGTTTCTAACTTTCAGCTCTTGAGTGCCCTTTAAAGTGACTGTGTTTTTCCTTTCTGTGTGAGAGAAAACTCTTAATTAGGGGGAAATGTGGTAACCTCACAAAGTTGAGGTTGTACAGTTAACTCGATGACAGTTTCTGATTACCATTACTCTGTAGTATAATCCTTGTGGCAGTGAAAGGACTATAGCCATCAGCAAAATGTTGTTCTGGATTTTTCGGCCTCAGCTGCAGCACCGTGGAAACACACACAGTTCTGCAGATGTGAAGAGGTCAGGAAGTTCAAATTGAGAAAGTCTAGAGCTTCACAGTTTGGGGTCATGTCACAGCACATTGTCGTGTGCCTCGTTGGTCTTGAAGAGTTTCTGAATAGTTCGTCCGTGGTGGTGTCATGTCCGGACCAACCAGACTTTACGAGAGGCATGCGTGCGTTTTTCGGGGGTTGTTTTGTTTTTCTGACTGCTTGCTTTCTCCATCGTAGAGAGAATAGAGTTAAGGGTTTCTGTGGTTTACGTGGGTCTCGGGTTATGATCTGGATTACACTGAATATAATTATGTAAATTAACATTTCATGAATCTCAGCTCAATCAACAAATCGTCACCAGGCTCCCTAAAGATTTACAGTTTTTGGGCCCAGGAATGAACACAGTTGTGTTGTTTTTTTGTGTGTTTTTGTGTCCAAGAGCGTGAGGGTAACTGGATCTTATGTGAACTCTGAGTTTTGGCCCCAGATAGACTCCACCACGCCAAGTTCTTGCTGTCCAGTAAAAGAAAAATGTTAGACATGTGTCTTCAAAACCAATCAGCTTGTCAGGAATTGACTGCACTTGCCGTCTGCTTAATGAAACAGCATGTCGATACTGTAAATCCTTCACTTCTAGGCAAAAAGAACACAGTAGTGCAACCAGCAGGGCATCACCGCTCTTTCTAATATCGCTCAGGCAATAGATTGTTTTATTGAGACCCTTTGAGATTTACTTGAGCAATAAGTCTTCATTTTACACAAGCTCATGATTTGAGGTGAATTGAGATACAGCATGTTAATTAGGAGCTTTCGAGGTGCAACTAGACGGACTTTGTTGCTTTTGGACAGAACTAGGTAAACCGCTTCCCCCTATTTCCAGTCTTTATGCTAAGCTCGGCTAACCCTGTCCTGGCTGTATCTTACAGCATTGAGTACAGCCAACAGACTCAGCAAAGCACAATTAGCTTGCAAGCTACTAAGTGCTTTTATAAGTTAACTTATTGTGCTAGGGTTGCACTTACTTCCTGTGTCACAGAGGGAGCTGGAAGCTATGATTGAGGATGTGAAGTCCACAGAAGCAAACCCGTATCAGAGCTGCAAGTTGTAATCCCCAGACTGTGTCGGAAAGTCTGTGCAGGGAGTGAATCAGATGCCTCTGTCAGCAGGCTGTGACTTTACATATTTGTTACTCTGTTAATGTCTCTTGACGGTGCTTGCTCTCGCTGTCTCGCCCTCAGACTCCTTCACAGTTCTCACCTACTGAACAGGAAGTGTTTATGTAGCTCAAGGGGAATGTGTCTCTTGATCCTGCAGCTGCAGCCTCAATGATTCGAGGCCATGTGTCCAGAATCTCGGCTGCTACCGTGCAGAGCACTGCAGCCTCAGAAATGTCTCACAGTATGAAATGTAAATGACTCTCAGGCTGCAGTTGTGGCAGACAACTTTCTGCAAGTGATTGATCTCTCACATCAGCTTCCATCGTGATCCCTTTTACTCTCTGAGTGCAATAAGTGACAGCTCAGTTTTAAAACACCACTCTGAAATCACAGCTTGGAATTTATTGCAAAGTATCTTATCTAAACTCCTAAGTAGACAGAGTTGTACTTCTTATTATCCCTCGTAAATACTCCACTGCAAAAACATCTGGACAGTAGGGAAAGGGAGGATCATATTTTTTTCTGAGTGGCATATTTTACAGTGTGACTGTATAACACATTAAGCTCCCCAGGACTCCAGGACTGTCGTCATATCCCATTACTGTCACCGGGCAGACGATGCATGCATGTTGCAGCAAGCCCTAAATGATCCCAGGCCATTTTATGATCTCAATAAATTGATATGTGCATAAAAAAAAGTAGAAAGTTTGCAAATGCGGAAAACGTCCTTTGCTGATCACTTGTAGAAGTCTGTACATTAGATAGAGGTACAGTTAGAAAAAGCTCCAGGGAAACCATCATCAAAGCGAAGCTGTCAGCAATAAACACGAAGAAACGCCTTCTCAAAGCAACATGCAATTACCACCCAGTCATTTTTTAACATTCGACTGCTCTCACGCTCTAAATTTCACACATTATGACTCCTCTGGAAGGTTTCACATGCCCACTTGCCATATTTTTGACCTCCTGTGTGTTGAAACTGCAAAAGCATTCATTTGAGGATGTTGGAAATATTCCGGCGTATTTGTGGTCAATTTGCAGCGGAGCTATTTTATGCCTTCATCAGATTCATTGGCGGCGATGGAGGAAGTATTCAGATCCTTTATTCAAGTACAAGTATGAGTCCAACCATTGAAAAATACTCCATTACAAATGAAACTTATGCATGCAAAAGCCCCTGTTACGACATTATTAGATTGTTCCATCAAAGTGTATCAGCCTTTTGTTGCTGTAGCTGCTCAATGTGGAGCTCGTTTTAACTTCTTTATGTACACTGAGTTTAGGGTCACAATACAAATCCCGAGGGCTGGTGAGGTGAAGATTGTGGTCTGAAAAAAAAACTTCTGCGACACAAATGTTTTTGAGAATTTTTGAGACTTCTCTCAGATTTTTGAATATTCAGAATGTCTCTGGGCCTCAAACATTTCTTTAAATGAAACCATGTGAGAAGTTCAGAGGGGAAATCACTTTTTGTAGGAACTGCTGACAACTTGCACATTTAAAAGAAGTGGAAGTGGAAACACCAGAAATAAATTTAAAGGCGAAAAGTGACAAAAAAGGTTTTATTCTTGGCTGACACAAAGTGCAAAGGAAACAGACTTCAGACTAATACAGTTAAATCATGAGGTACAGCATGGATGTGACTTGAACGTCCACTGAAGCGTCTCCTGAAAAAAAGGAAGCTATCAGATTCATGAAGTGAACTGAAAGGTACAATACCTCCACCGAAACGTCGCAAGTAGAAATGGAGAACGTAAAGTACTTCAGAGTTGTACTTTCCACCGCAGTTTGTTGGATAGAGTCAGAAACAGAAGAAGACAGACAACGTGTGGCCTGTTGCACAGTGTGAGCTGTGTTCTTACACAGTACACAAAACCTATTTATGCAGCTGCAAACATCAGAATTCCCCACTGGAGTCTGTGGTTTCAGCGTAGTATAAGTGATCAGATCTGATTATCGGCCAAACATTGTTATTGCCTATAAAAATAATCATTTTCTAGTGGAGTGTCCCTCTGAGAGCCAGTGCAAATATAAAAGAGAAAGAAAAAACATGGCAAAACTGCATGAAGTTCAGGCAAAAACTTGGAAAAGTCTGAAAAGCCTCACAAGTGTTTCCTTCCTGCTGTGGACGATAGTGGAACATGTCATGTAAAATAAGCTGTCTTCAGAGTAAATATTCTCACATTCAAAAATGCTCTCTTCCGCCCTTGTTTCCCATTGATTTTTCTTCTCTCTAAACACATGAACTGTAAAAACCTGAAGTGCTTCTGAGTTCTGCGTCGCTATTAATGCTGTCCACTGACACCAGATACTCTGTTTTGACAGAATTCAAAGCTAATAGGAAAATAATTCTCCTCGCCATCTTTGCCTGAAAGAAAATTGCGGCCAGACACTGGGTGACTTGTGCTTCCCAGAGCTGGAGCAGAGGGAAAATCTGTCAATGAGAGGGAGGGAGGTGTAGGTGCAGTTATGTGCATGTACGTATGTGCGTGTCAGAGGTTAGAGGAGCAGGAAGCAAACAGCTGCAGCTGCCAAATTGAAACCCATCCGGATGCTCCTTGCCTTTGTGCTCACTTGGTTATTTGGAGCATCGGCTTGAAATGTGGTAGCATCCGAAAAATGAGGCTTTTCAGTCCGCCTGAAGGTCGTCCGACCCCTTGTCCAGTTCGAGGCCGTAGACGCTTCCGAAGGCGACTCCAGCCTTCGCTCCGCAAAGAGATCGAGTAGGTGTGAAGGAATGCTGAAAAAAGAGCAAAATAGGTTGGAGAGGAACTGGATGGGGTGGAGCAGACACGCACTTTTTGCTTCATTTTTCAACTTGCTATGAGAAAACTCAGAGATACTCTCCTCCCATTGAGATAGGCTGAGCTGTGGGGGGAGACAAAAACTTTGCTTGATGACTGAGGCGGGATAAATCACCTGCTCGGAGACAGAAAGGGCAGCGAATGCAGGGAAGAAAAACAGCTTCAGGTCCAGAATGTGCTCGAAATATGACTTGTGGTTTGTGAGAATAATGCACTCTGCGGGTTGCACTGCAGATGGAAAATGGCAGGCGTGATGCACAAAACCAATGTCCAGTATTAATTACACGCAAAATAAATCTGATTGTGCAAAAGTGTTTAAATCAGCCAGCAAACACAGTCTTTGTCAGGATAATTTGCTGTTTTCTTGCCAATCGAAGCACATTGAGTTCTCCACCCAGTCTGTGGAAAACACCAGTAAACAAGACAGACTGATAGGAATATTGATGGGTTGAAAATCCAGTTCAAAAATGGAGTTTGGTGCCCTCTATTGAATCTGCAGCCTCACTGCTGACTTTGTTTGCAGTGTGATCTTCTTTCTCTGAATTTTACTGTCAAAATAGTTTAGAAAAGTGATTACTTTGCATCAACTCCAAAGAATGCATGTACATTAAACCATTTTAAACTGCAGGGTATAAGCCGGCCTCTAGCTAATCGTTTGGTCTACGAAAGGTCAGAAAATTGTGCAAATTGCCCTTCATCATTACCCACAACCCAAGATGAGGTTTAAAAATTCCCTCTTTTGTCCAACTAAACCAAACTCCAAATATTTTTAATTCTGTATCATATACTTTAAAGAAAAGCAAAAATGTCTTCACATTTAAAGAGCTGAAAGCAGGACTTTTGGGGGCTTTTTTGCTTGAAAAAAAAAAAAAGATCAAAATTGCTGATTAAATGGACTACTTTTACCTCAAGGTATGAGGTATCTCTTGGACTCTTGCCTATGCAGAAACTCCATCAGACAGATGTTGGCCCAAGAGAATCAGTGCAGAGGTGGAGTGTTTTTCTTTTAACAGTTAGGCAATAACAGCAACAGCTCACACACACATCCATGCAAATGGTCACACACACACACACACAGGTGCATTCCCCAGATGTTGTTTTGGAGCTCATGCTACCTTCTGTCAGCTGATCGTTGCATTCCTGTGTGTGTATGAGGTTTTTCACACTGCGCTGACACAACAGTTTTTTGCCTTATTTTCAAGGTACTGCTGTTAAAAATGTTAAGAGAGCTCATTTTTTGAAAAGGTCAACAAATATGAAAATGTACTGTGTTGTAGCAACAGTTGATAAAGAGGACCACTACAGTATATATGCTGTAAAAGAGAACAACATCTGTATTGTTCTTGGGTTCGCTGCAGCTCAGGTGATGTAGCGGGTCGGCCAGTAATTGTAGGGTTTGTGGTTGGTGGTTCAGTGACACGGCTATTTGGCCCAAACTGCAGCGTGCATGGGAAGAAGTCAATCTGAACAAAAGCATATGCCAAATTAATGTAATCCAATATTTGCCTATAATGCAAAGCAGAAGTTGCATTTCAACAAGTTTTTCTTTTATACTGAAAACAGAGCGGCTTTTATCAAAGTTTCCATGAGAACAATTTCCTCTTCAGCTATAAAATGGACTAATTTCACTCAGCAGGGTTTGGAGCTGAAACCTATCTCAGTACATTTACTCAAGTATTGTGTTTTATTTATCTTGATGTTCCTGAGTAATGCTAGCCAGTAAGCTAATGTTAGATTTTTCATGTCATTGTAGTCAGTGTAAATGTTACGTGGAAATCCGTAAAAACTTAAACTGGTTGTGAGGTCATGCACAGGTCATTTTTGACCCACTATGGAAAACTGAGGAGATGATCCAGAAAAATAAATAAACATTTTTAAATTGGAAACAGGATCTTTGAGGAATACCTTGAATGAGAAATGCTGAAACACTTTGGTCATAAAAACATGGCAAAAACTGTTAATGTGGAATAACACACACAGTTTGTCTGCATAGGAGCGAAAGTCATTGTCGCTCGCTCCAAGTGCTCACCTTGTAAAAGAAAGACCCTCCGCAATGTGTTTCAAACACAAAAGCCAGGACTGACCGCAAGCAATTAAGACCGGCACCCGTATCCGTAAGCAATGACACGCCTCTCTTCCTCATCGTTTGTTTATCGAGCGGGAGAGTCCCCATCTGGAATTGGTCAGCAGTGGAACACAGAGGAGAAATGGAAATTTGATTACTTCCAAAGCCAAGCTGGAGGTGATAACAGACTTGTGGCTCATCACCAAGCGGACTCGGCTGTGGTCGTAAGTGCTGGCAACAAGTTTCAAGGAAACCAGCATCCGTTCTGGGGCAGGCAGTCTTTGTTGCATGGGATTGTCATCAAGCGAGGAGGGCGGAGGTGTCTGAAGAGTCTTCATCAAAGTGGAGTGCACAAAATGAAAGACTTCAAACGTGTCATCTGAATCCTGTTTGGTCTTTGTTGTTGTGTGAGGAGCACACAGTTGAATTAAAGGATGGCAAGTCAAGATATATCTTGTTCAGCCACATATAGAGTGAGGTTGTGTTTGTTCAGTAACATGGTGCAACAGAAGCTGGGGGTTTTTCGAGCTCCAGTGATGCAAGACTAATATATCTATCAATATATATTTTGTCACGTGAATCCCAGCTGTCTTGTATAATAGTTCCCAGACTGTTCCAGGCCATTACAGGACACTGCAGTCCATGTTAGGGTGCCCAAACCAGCAGACAGAAACTTCAAGATAAAATAAGATGATGAAAGAAACAAATAGGCTATGTCTCAGCCGGTCGCTAAGCAAGACTCCAGAAAGTGGCGGCACCTGTGCAGCGAACGCCCCCAAAAGCCACAACTAGTCCTTTGTAGACTTTGGTTTTTGTACGGATTAAAGAAATGAGATCTAAAGTCTTTTGGAGGTGCTGTAGGCAGATTTCATCACCTTCAGACAGTGCCAGGCCAGCTGTTCCCCCCTGTTTCCACTCTTTATGCCCAGCTAAGCAAAGCAGCCACTGGTTCTAGCTTCATATTTACCATTTCAGTAAAATGACAATGGTGTCAGTCTTCTCGCGTAACTCTTGGCTTATTTCTGAAGAGCGGCATGCTGACCTGACGATGCTAAGGTTTAGTGCGATGATTTTGATCAATAGGGTTTGTAGCAGTAAGTATAAGTCGGGAAAAGTCTTGTTAAAACTGATCCAATTCTGATCTTTCTATTCATGTAAAACGGGCAAATCGTGATATTTTGGCTGCATTTGGGGAAAACAATCTGAGAAGAGTCACCTTACATTTGCAGCTGTAGTCAGATGACTTACACAGATCTCTGGTCAGTCTCCAGCACCATGTGAATGCAGAAGTCCCCTGATGATACCCCAGACTCCTAAACAGGCACGTTATCAAACCCGCCGACCACAAGCAATTGCATGAGGACTTCAGCACAGCCCGCGTGATGGAAAACAGAAACAAACTAGAACAGGCTGACTTTATTTGTTGAAACCTTTGACGTTCGGGGCGCTCGATGTTAAACATACAAACAGTGTAATGGCCTGATAATTCAGTACTTTTCCTAGTTTCAGTCTGTGGTCCAGACACGGTCTCTCCGATTGTTTTCACTGCGTGGAATTCAAAAGATGACTGATGGTATGTACTTTCTGCAATCAAAGCCTCTCCCCTCAAGGTAATTGGTAGCTGCATTGGCATAAACAGCATATTTGCTTTCACATCTAAGAAGCATAACGTTCCAATGGAAATATTAAAGTACAAATACCGTGAAATTGATCCAGTTGTTTCAACCGCTGTTAACCAAGAACAAACACCGGGTTTCTGCGTTTGATATTGTGGCCAAGCTGAGATTCTCCATTGGCAGCAGGAAGCAATAAGACAAGTATGAACATTTAGACAGTTTGTGGTACTTTTATTACTTTACTTTTTATTACTTTATTTTCACAAGGTTCCATGTGCAAAAATCTTCACCCGAAATGCTCGATTCCTCAATAGGCAGTGCAAAAGTCAAGGTTACTGAGCTACAATGACAGAACATTTCAGGTCACCCCGATGCACCTGTCATCTCCCTGCACTTGCACAGTTTCATCAGTTGTATTGCGTAAAGGTCAGTAACTGACATATGTAACCTTTGACGATCAAAAGAGATATTCAACTGAAAGTCAAAACGTGAAACATTGTCTCACCACGCAGCAAAAGAAGAGAAACGGACCTCCCTCTCTCACAGACCCAGTGGTTAATGGTGTCCTTAACCCTTCCCCATGTGTCTCGAAGACATAAGACAGATGAAGCTCTGCCAAAAGCTCCATCCAACTTCCTAAGTGAGCTCTGTTACTCATGCAGCTCGCCCAGTAAACAAAGGAGGATGTGTTTTTGTCTGCTGCGTCTCTCCAAGCCATGAAGCCTGATGCATCGTTGGAGGGTGGAGGGAACACGTGTTTCAAAGCGGCGGTCTTTCCGCTTTGTGTTTTGCTGACTTACTGTTTTATGGAGGTCGTCTCGTTTCTTCGCCAAGCATATGTTCCCTTTTTGTCTGCAGAGAATACGATACACTGGTTTTGACTTCAGCCATGATCAGTTCAACATCCCTCATGTGTGAACTCATGTTCAATTGAAAAGATCAATGGTTGATGATCAATCCCTTGCTGGTTTTATATCTGAAAAAGATGTTTAACAAGTTTGCTCCAGCGCTGGGGTTCAGGGAAACATAAAGAAACAATTCAGTTTGTATGTGGCATTGAAACACTTAGACGACCAAGTTTTAGTAAACCGACAAGCTGTTTTCAATTAAGCTTTCAAATTCTAACTTTTCATTGTCCCATTTTCTCCACAAAACATACATCAGAAATGTAAAGGCACCCTTTTATTTGACAACTTTTTATCCTTTTGCTACTTCCCATCAGACCTTTTGGCCCTTTTCCAGCCAGCTAATTTAGTTTTGATTAGTAATCCTGTTGATGGATCCTTAATTCCTGCTTTTATTTTACAAGTCAGTTTATTTTCAGTTGTAGTGAAACAATCATTGGAAAGATTGTCCACTTAGCTTCCGGTTTTTCACTACCATTTGTTTCCCCATAAGAAAGTCAGCAAAGACGGCAACACTTTAAGCAAAAGAATCATGTCATGTCTTTATCATTTCACTGAATTTTATATCAAGTGTCTGATGCAGCTTAGCTGCTAGTGAAGCCTTCATCACAGCATGAATGCATGAGTGGCATCAGTGAGCTTTCTTTTAAGGGATAAATTAAGCAATCGACAGTGCACCGTGTGACAAGATGCATGTATAAGGAGGTAAGGCAGAATATATACAGAGGTACATTTACGGAGAAAAGAAACTATTCCAAAACTTTAAATGAATTTGTAATATTCAAATGTAAAATACAGAGAGAAATAAAAGGGGAAAGGCTCTGTCCATGGTGCTGGATCTATACGTGGCACAGAGCGCCTTTTGCGTGACGACCAAGAGACAGCAGATTCAAAATGATTATTCAGTGGGAATCTTTATTATTCTTCACATAATTTTTGGGAATGCATGTTTACTGTATACACTGAATATACACTTGCTATGATTTGTGATACTGAAATGTTGTGACTGTTGAAGTGTTGTGTTGTAAGGAAAACGGTCATGTATTATGACTAATATGTGACCTCATATATTTTCCTCCTTTCTGTTTATTTCTAATATTTATTTGTACATTTCCATTCTCACTTTCATCTGTTTTTCAGCATATACTTATTGTATGGTACTTATCATATGATATGATTAGTTTAGATAAGGTTTTTTCTGTTCTGTTATATTTGTTTTTAATACCCCCGGCCCTACATTCCTGCAGGAAAGGTGTGTCTCAGCATAACTGTATCAGGGCCAAAATATGTCTACCAGGTGGAGATGGCAGCCGAGTGTTACAAACCCCAGGCTTCTGCGAAAGGTCACCACCTGACATTCATCGAACCTGACATTCATATTTTCGCAGAGCCCAGCAGGACTGCAGCTAACACCTGACTGGATCCCGTGCATGGCCACTGTCCCGCTCATGCCTTGGAAAAAACCCAGAAAAGCAGCGTAGAGCGAAGGGAAGTTGAGGAGAAAGCAGACAAAGGAGGCGCAGGCCAGAGGGAGCGACGACCTTCGGGTTGAGAGGACAAATCTGACAGTAAGAGAATTTGTCATTTGTCGTGGCAGTAAACTTATGAAATGCACACTGCACTCAGTACAAACTAATGTGAATATCCATTAATTGGTACAACATTTATATGACGCTTTGCACAAAGCATGTTACATATAACATGTTATGAGCAGCAATATACTGTACAGCACTGACTGTGCAGAAGAATTGGGGCATTTTAAATCCAATCAGTAAAGCATTTATAATTATCAAGCAGGCACCAAAAGGAGTTGATGGTACACTGGATAAAAGGCAACAACATAACAGAAGTACAGGGAAAAAATACATTCATATTTCACTTTTATTGTTCTAAATTTAAAGGTAGAAATTTAGAAATGCTGCATTCACCAACCAAACTTTACAATTTAACAAAATACTTCTGAAGCAAAAGTAATATCACAACAGTGTGATTTAAATGTTGTTTGAAGATGTTGTTCCCAGAAATATCAGACTGATGTGTGGTTCATCCGATCTGCAGATGAACCACAGAGGTTAAGGAATGTGCGCTAAAAATATTGAACAGTTAATACATTCAGCCTGACGCTACTTAGCTTGCTGTTTTTACATAATTGCTCAGAAAAATGTAAGCAAGTCTCATTTCCATCATTTCAGCTCTCCAAAAGCTTTGATTGCTTTGGGACTATTTGAGAACACACAAATACCACGGTGAAGAAAACATACATTCGCCCAACAGCATTTATTTTCACACTGTGCTCTTGGCAGCATGTAACAAATCTCTTTAGCACAGACATGTTTGAAGGATTAAGGATTATATTCAAAAGTGACCACGTCCCCTGTGGGGCCTCTTCATTACAATATATGTTTTAGCGGCATGTGCTCTGTGTAATTCACTTCAAGGATATGAGACTCTGAGGCTTTTACACAGTATGTTTGAATAGATGTGTAAACAAAGGGAAGGAAGGAGGAGAGGGAGATCGCCCAAAGGCAGCCAGTGGAGGGTTTTTGTTTCTTTTCTGGTTTGACCACAGTGGGTTTCGTAAGACCTGGTGTGTTGGCTTTTGAAGCGATTTCTTGACTCAGTCGCTTGATGGAAGAGCACAGCCTGCTGGTCATGGACTCACATGAAGGCTCATTCTCTGCTTTGATGGCAGAATTATTCCATGGCGTATACAATAAATAGAATCAATAGATAAAGTGGTGAAGTGATGACATTTTACATTGAGAACTTCCATTTCACCAACAAATACATGTAATACCTTCTATTAAACTCTTCACTACGTATATTAGCGTGCAGGTAATGGATTTTTTTTATATTTCTGGAGAAATCAGAACTAAAAATGTGCAGTTTTTTAAACATCTAAATCAACTAATATGAACATTGTGAAAGCCTACGACACCTGTGAACCCAAAAATCACAACCGGCCAAATCGTGGCGCGTCAGTGATCGTCACTAGCCACTGGCTAGCACATTAAATGGATGACATCAAGACAAAAACAGCCAGCGGTGAACACCAAGTTATGGATAATACATCGATGGAGGCCAAGTCGGACATTTGGGAGAAATTTGGCACGGTCAAAGATGGTGAGAATAACGCCATCAGTGGCTTGGCTGCTTGTAAAAAATGCCAAAAAGTATTAGCTTTTGATAGCTACATGCTGAGGGAACACATCAACGGCTGCAGGAGCACTGGCGCTGCACCAACTGACAGAATTCTTTTTCAAGAACACAACTCTCAAGCCCCCAGAACAGACAAGTTAACAGACAAATTAACTTTGCAGTATAATTTGTGTGCACGGACATCGGACTGTTTGAAAGGTGTACGGTGATGGATTCAGCAAATTGGCACAGGGCTCATCCAGGAAAAGAGACTCTTGCTCGGCTGGATTTGTGACCCAAGAACAGAGAGCCCATTTTAAACCAGGGACTGTGAATGATATTCTGTTTTCTGCACAGCAACCTCAAGAGCAATGAAATGTCAGCATATTGCGTAACAACATAGTTTGTTTCTGCCAAATAGGTGACGGTTAATTATGATTTCAATTGGTGTTTCTATATGTTCCAGTTGTGCAAGACTGTGCAGTAAAATGAATGACTGTATAGCCCGTGTGTTAATCACAGGTCACCGAATGAAGTCTCCAGGAGTACCCTTTTATATAAACACACTGCTATGCTAACGAGCACATGCATCAACACTGAATGAAAATAACACAGAGAGGATAATGCACAGACCGAGACTAAACGCCGAAGACCTTCGAAAGGACACAAAAAACCTCCTGTGGCATTAAATCAAATGTGAGCGCTGATGATTTGCAAAGAGAGCGATCTGCGAACACTGTTACATTTCTGCTTATGTTCCTCTCCACTGCAGAAAATGGAAGCTGTGCCCCTCCATTCTTTCTGTCTACTCATCACAGCGTTCCAGCTGTGTTTATTACATGTGGCCCACGGAGGGGCGTATTATGGACATAAACAGCCGCCTCAACAGCACCAGCCCTTGCCACAGTACAATGACGGGTATCCTCAGCAGCAGTTTATGGGGAACGAGATGCCACATCTGCCTTATGGCAAAGAAGTGCCATTACTGCCACAGTATGGCAAAGAGTTTCCTCAGCTGCCTTTGCAAATTGGCAAAGAGAGGCCACTGACTGATAGCAAAGGTGAGGTCAACTGGTGTATGTCCGTTTAATTATGTTTTCATTACTGTCTGAAAACGTACAAAAATCAGTTTTGTTTTGTTTTTTGTTTATTTGTTTGTTTGCTTGCTTGCTTGCTTGTTTAATTTTTTGCATGTAGGATGTTAAAGAAGTTATGAAGTTCTTTATTGTCTTCAAGCCTTTAAACCTGCTGTTTGTTAGTTCATCATAAAGATGGTGGCAGAAATTTAAATATGTGACACATTACTGGTTGCTTTTATTAGTTAACAATGGGATAAAGCAGATTATATTCTACCATTTTTTTTAACAGGACAAACATTCCCCAGAGGGGCTAAAGGTCCACTTCCCCCTGGTCCTGGTGGGGAGGGTCTAAGAGAGGGACCACAAGGAGTTCAGGGTCCCCCAGGACCGTCAGGACCACCAGGACCACAAGGGCCACCTGGGCTACCAGGCCAGGGATTGCCAGGGTTGCCAGGAAAGCCAGGGCCTGCTGGTCCTCAGGGCTACCCAGGAATTGGAAAACCTGGCATGCCAGGATTACCAGGAAAACCCGGAGGACCCGGCTTTCCAGGACCAAAAGGTGACCTTGGTCCCAGTGGTGGTGAGGGACCAACTGGACTTTCTGGGCCTCCGGGGCTCCCAGGTCCCCCTGGACTCCCTGGGATTTCGAAACCAGGAGGTCAGGGGCTGCCCGGACAGACGGGTCTTTCAGGGGAGCCTGGCCCAAAAGGTCTACGTGGGCTTCCTGGTCCTGCAGGTCCCAAGGGAGAGAAAGGACTCGGTATACCTGGTTTACCAGGTTTAAAAGGACATAGCGGACCACCGGGTCTACCTGGACATGTGGGCCTCCCTGGGGTAAGTAAACCCGGCCTGAATGGTCTCCCTGGACAGCCAGGGATACCAGGAAAGCCTGGTCCTTCAGGGGAGCCAGGACTGGCAGGACCACCTGGTGAAAGAGGTCAACCAGGACCACCTGGCTTGCCAGGAATTGGGAAACCAGGAAAAGATGGTTTGAGAGGGCAACCAGGGCTCTCTGGAGGGAAAGGGGAACCAGGTCCTCCTGGTTTACCGGGTGGTCCAGGGTTGCCAGGCTATGGTAAACCAGGATTTCCAGGACCTAAGGGGCACAAGGGACATGCTGGTCTCCCTGGACCTCCGGGCCTAAAAGGTGATAAAGGTCACGGAGGTCTTCCTGGGGTCATTGGTCCCACTGGTCCTAGCGGTATGCCTGGCCCACCAGGTCCAATAGGGCCTCCTGGTAGTCTTGGCTTCCCAGGGCAAAAGGGAGAGGATGGTGTCGGGGGAACAAAAGGATATCCAGGAATGAAAGGTGAAGTAGGCCCTCCCGGTCTTCCAGGACAGCCGGGTTTATCGGGAGCAAGCGGACTACCGGGATCAAGAGGTTTTCAAGGGCCCATTGGCCCCAAAGGAGAACCTGGTTTTAGGGGTTCACCTGGTGCCCCTGGTGTTGGAGGACTACCTGGACAAAGAGGAGAGGTTGGACAACCGGGAGAGAAAGGCCACCAGGGTCCACAGGGTATTCCGGGACTTACAGGACCCGGGGGACCGATCGGACCTCCTGGGCTGCCAGGGCGAAAAGGCGAAACAGGCCTGCCCGGTAAACCTGGGTATCCTGGTGAGGGAAAGCGAGGACTCCCCGGTCATATTGGTCTTCAAGGTAACCCTGGCCCAAGTGGCCCTGCTGGGCTTCCAGGGCAACCGGGACCACCCGGACCCCCCGGTCCTCCAGGACTGCCCGCTACGTCTCCTGACCTCGGACAGATCCTCCCAGTGAGCGGCCCGTACAATGGCCAAAAACAAGTTTACAAGAAGAACGGAGGCGACATTAGCGGAAGTGGGCTGGAAGTGCCTGCGTTCACTGCTAAGCTCACAAATCCATTCCCTCCTGTTGGTTCTCCTGTCATCTTTGACAAACTCCTACACAATGGCAATCAAAACTACAATCCCCAAAATGGCATTTTCACCTGTAGCATACCGGGGATCTACTACTTTGCTTACCACGTCCACTGCAAAGGAGGTAATGTGTGGGTGGCACTGATGAAGAACAATGAGCCAGTCATGTACACATATGATGAATACAAAAAGGGCTTGCTAGATCAGGCATCAGGGAGCGCTGTACTCCCGTTACGACAAGGAGACACTGTGCACATACAGCTGCCATCTGACCAGGCTGCAGGACTTTATGCTGGTCAGTATGTTCACTCAACATTTTCTGGATACTTATTGTACCCAATGTAAGAAATGCGTCTAAACAAAGTAACAGCAATGACATATCGATGGTAAATTTTACCGCGTCTATGGTAAAACTATCGGAACAATGTAGGTCAATTCAAATGGTTTACAATGAGTGGTGAAGAAATTATCTTTTTTTAAAATACATAGTAGCCAAATACAAATACTTTTACTATTGAATTATTCTTTGCATTTGCACACGTGTAATGCAATACATGAATCGATGGAGTCTCAGTCATTGACTATGACATGTAAGAAGTAAAGTTTATTGTGAATGTTTTGGGTAGCGGAGAGCAGAGGTAAAACAATATACAACCAAATATCTCAGCCGTCATAATTCTTGTACGTTTACATTTATTACATTTATTCTTATATCCATCCACATACAATATATCATGACACGGTTGAAATAATACCTGGAACAAGGAGGCTTTATGTTGCCAAACTGTATTCACTTTTGCTTGACATATACTGTATAGTGGGCACATAAGAAAACATGAGTTTCATCGTACAATGCAGGTTTATGTATCTGGGGGTCATCATACGGTCATTAAGTTATTGTTAGTCTTGTTACATTATTTTGAGAATGCAGCTTTTTTACATCTTCATCGAACAGTAAATTTGATATTTGGGTGACTTCTTAAAAACCCAATATCATATCCCAGTCCAGCATAAAAAATACCAATTTGACAGTCGAATGATCTTTTGACTCTTTGCTGTCATGAGTTGTCTTGTTTTGTTTGTAATAAATATGAATTTGTTGAAAGGTTTTTGTCAGTATTCTCTGTAATTTATTTGTTTGACTACTGATTACTTTGGATTTTGTTGATTTGTATGTGTTGACCGTCAATGATGGAAGTCATTCGAAAGTTCAGAACACAACGTACGCAAATATTTACCAATATTCTAACAAATGTTCATACCCATTCATACCACCACGTGTCAGTTTCTTTCATTTTGTGCTTTATTTCTTCAAACTGTGGATGTGCAATTTTTTTTTGTCGCTTTTTTTTTTTTAACTTTAGACAATGGTGCACAGCATTAAATGAGAATCTGTGCCTAAAGTATGTGATTTTTTTTTTTTTTTTTTAATCTTTGTTGCTTTGATTGGTTAGGTAATGGTTGAATAAAGAAGTAGAAAGAACTACCTTGACTTGATTTTCATTGCCGTGACAATTTTCAATTTTCATCTTTATTGATCTCCTGCATACAATGGACATTATCCTTTCAGAAATTACTTATTGTGGTTTTTCACAAATGTTTTGATTCATTTTTGGAAACAGCAGAACCAGTTTGGATGATCACTGACCCAACTGTAATATGCATTTGATCAGGTGAGAAAATCTTTCAACATGAAATTCTGTGTGTGTGTGTGTGTGTGTGTGTGTGCGTGCGTGCGTGCGTGCGTGCGTGCGTGCGTGTGTGTGTGAGAGAGAGAGAGAGAGAGAGAGAGACAGACAGAGACAGAGACAGAGACAGAGATAGAGACAGAGAGAGACCAATAGACCGAGTCTGACCCATTAGTCTAGGGTTTTTGTTTTGTTTTGTTTGCGTTATGACACAGGGTAGTTACTCAGGTCCACACTCCAACATAGTAGGTGGCGGTAATGCACCATAACACTGGTTGCCACCCGCCATAAACAGAACGAAGAAGAAGCGTCTGGCCAATCATCGTTTGAGCTGTCATCAGTTACTTCCTGTCTCTTTTCCTCAGTGAGCAGGAGTACCCGTGTCAACTATCGTGTGTGAATGTTTCTCCGGAACAGCAAATAAAAAGTAAGTGCTATCATGAATCTCTTAAATGGTTTGACTGTTGTTATCTGACAGTTTGGCGACGTAGCTTTTCATTTTTCTCAAGCTACAGTAACCGACACTGTATCTGTATGTATCTGTATGCTAGTAGTCAGACTGCTAGCAACTGTTAGAGTCAGCTCGCGTTAGCTAGTTGGCTAACGCGAGCTGACTCTAACGTGTGTCGTCCTTAAACCACATATGTTAGCATGACAAAGTGAATGATGGCACCCGAAATGAAATGAAGCTTTGGCGACTGCGTTTAGACTAACGGCCTCATCGTGCAGACCTGGCAAGTGTAATTATTATCCAGGCATCTGCTAAACGCGACCCATGCTAACGTAGCAACGCTCGTTAACAATCAGTGAATGGAAGTTGCAGTTGTGAAGCTGGACCTCAATCACTCAAGTACCAATGTGAGGTGCTTGTACTGTGGTGGGAATCTTTTCTTTATATGCCTCAAAACTGCACACGAGTCTGTGATGTTATGACGTTAACTTATGTCTTGCTTTCAGGTGTTCGCGATGGCTTCTCGAGCAGGTCCGAGAGCAGCAGGTACAGACGGCAGTGACTTTCAGCACCGGGAGCGCGTTGCCTCACACTACCAGATGAGGTAGGTTCTTTTACCGTTTATGTAATTTAGTATCTTCTGTAAGAGGGAAAATAAAGTGGTAAGACAGGATATTTCCTCTAAGGGATGACCAATCAACAAATAAGTAAAAATTGAGTCCACAGCTTATCTTCTTTCAATCGAAAGGAAATGTCTCAAATACACATTTTGGAGTTGATTTAATTCGAACATATTTAATAGTGTCAGAAAACCTGTCATCTAAAAAATTATATTCTTAATGTAAGAAAATAACAAGATTTAGCCTCAATTAGCCTCTTCACGCACAGTGTCTTATTTTTTGTTTACTTACATACCCATGGCACAACTTGAAAGATGTGTACCATTTTTCTAAAAAGCACGAGCGATCAGTCAAAATACATTAATTTTATTTCAACATAACAATACAGATGATACTGAGATGGTCCCTGTTCAAAGGTTTTCAGTTAGTGATGGCAAGATGAAGCTTCTTGAAGCCTTCTGGCCAAATGGTTCACAAGGTTCATTTGCACACAGGCCCCCCCTGCTGGTCAGATTGTTCAACAGCCAGATATATTCTAGTAATTTTGTCAATTTGTAATACACTCTGTTATGCATCAGTGCAGCTATGGGAATGATTCAGTCATATAAATAATGGCATCTAATATTACTTGTCAGGTGTTTATCAATAAATAATTTTGTTAATGTTTGAATAACTCATAATGTCAGGGGAACAATTGGTTTCAAACTGTTGCAGTTTTTAACAAGGTAAGGGGCAGTGAATGGTGATTTTTCATTTTCAAATCTCTGGACAAATCTCTGGAACTTATTGACTATTTATACACAGACGCTAATTAAACGTACCCGTTATAGACTTTGAAACCTGCGTGTCAACTTTTGTGTATATTATCATGCCAAACATCCGTCAGTGAGCTGTATGTCATGATAATATGAGATAATAAGATTTGTGTGTGACCGCACCCATCTGTCCGATGCAGCGTTGCCTTGAAGTCTGAAATCCGTAAACTCGTCATTGTCCACCTGCTGATCTGGGTGCTGATGGCAGCTCAGGTAATGCTAAACTTTTAGAAATTGACACAAACCTTCAGTAGTTTTTGACAGGTGAGCTCATTGACATGATGTGTGTTGTGTCTCATGTCTCAGGTGACAGTGAGCCAGCTGAGCCTGGTGTCCCACAAGGTAGTAGCCTCTCCATACCAGTGGGAGTACCCCTACCTCCTGAGCATCATCCCCACAGTCTTCTGCTTCTTGGCGTTGCCCCGCAACAACATCAGCTACCTGGTCATCTCCATGATCAGCGCCGGTCTATTCAGCGTGGCCCCGCTGATCTACGGCTGCATGGAAATGTTCCCCGTGGCGCAGCAGCTCTACCGGCACGGCAAAGCCTACCGCTTCATCTTTGGTTTCTCTGCCGTGTCGGTCATGTACCTGGTGATCGTAATCGCTGTGCAGGTGCACGCCTGGCAGATCTACTACAGCAAGAAGCTTCTGGACCAGTGGTTCACCAGCACGCAGGACAAGAAGAAGAAATGAGTTCACCTCAAGCACAGTTAGCCCTGAGGTGGGTTTTGTTTTTGTTTTTTTGTTTTTTGGGGGGAATCACTCACAGAACTGTTGGATTGAGCCTGCCAAAAGAAGAGACTCCCAGAAGTACTGTGGTCCTTTGTCTTTTTCTGTATTTGACAGTGACAGTATCATTGTTGATTTGACCGCTGCTATCACGCTGCACATTAATCGTCCAGGCAATTCATCGCTGATAAACCTGTAAATGTCCTCTGTCTGTACCTCGTGATTTCAGGTACTGACAGTGTAAAGAAACCAGAAGTAACTGGGAGGAGACTGTAACAACATGTAAGTTGATATTTTGGAAACGAACGCAAAAATAAACTGGATTGTTGTGAGAGTTACAGGATTCAAAGTACATGGGGACAAAACAAGAAATGTTTCTTGAAGGATTCTTACACGTTAACTGTCATCCAGGTGACGGCTGGTTAAATTTACACACATAGGAACATCGACACCCTCAGCGAACGGGTCACATTTTGACTGAATAGGCTTAATGAGCACAGCCATGTGCAGGACGAACTACTTTCTATTCCTCCTTTCAACTGGACCAAATGAACCACTCGTATCCAAAATGTGCAATCTTTTCAAAAGCTAAAAACTTAACCGACAAACATAATCCGGGCAGAATCCGTAAATTAGAAAAAAAACAAAGGTGCCTTCCAGAGCACACTCTGTCTATCTGAAGCTGTCCTGGCTGGGCCAGTTGTTGCATTCCAGACTTGTTCCTCATGTTTTCAAATGCTGCTCATTTTTCGCTAAGGTGTTTGTTATGCCGTTGAGATGACCAAATTTGGACAAATTACAACTTTTTGCTTTAATTGGATGAGTGAACGAAGCTACAAGAGATGTGAGCGAGACAAAGGTTTGTGTCATTTTCTGAAACATGTAATGGGTCAAAGGTCAAGAGTAGCACAACAGGCTCGGTGCTGGACATGAACAGCACTTACAGTTACAAATTAACCAATCATTATCAGCATTGCAACAGATGTACAGTTAGCTTTGGTTTTACATACTCATAAGTTTCCTGATTGCAAAGTAACATTAACCCAATGCTATTCAATAATAGTCAATAAATAACTAATAACAAGATTAGAAGTCTGCATTGTGACCCTGTGGAAAACATGGATGCCCACATCAACTGTGCATCACCAACACAGCAACACTCCCTGAAAATGTTCGGACAGACACTGTATTCATTTTGTAAATGTGGCATGAAGAGCGCGGGCACAACAGAATCCTGCAACACCGACAGACGCGTCGATGCATTCGTAGTTCTTGTGACCTGAAGACCGAGAAGGTGGCTGAGGAGAGCAGCAGCGGAGGTCACGGGTGTTGATCTGCGCTCTGTGTGTCAGCAGGTCGTGGACAATCAAGTGCTGAATGGTGGCAGCTGCTGTCTTATAATATGTCTGCATAATTAAATGAGATGAAGTGTTTGGACCTGTCCATTGTGTTCCATTGACCTTGTCAATTGACGGCGCTGCCCTCGTCCTTCCTGGAGCCATGCTGTCCTTCAGTCTGATGGAGGACCCTGAGATCCTCACCTCGCTCATCGACAGACGCCACAACGCCGCCAGGTGACCAGTCCACAGAAATACACAGACCCAGTGGTCGGGGAGTACTGGTTCCTGTGGTCATTTCTAGGTTTCCACTGAGGTGACATGGCACCACCTAAAGGCAGACACGTACGTTCGAAGTTCATACTTGTTGGCTGCTTTTCAGCTCCATGGTCCCAGTTTTTGTCAAGTTTGGACCTTTTTAGCAAACAGCTGACGAGCAGAGTTTATCATCTCAAGTGCAGAAACCAAAAGATTCAAAGGTGAAAGATGGAAATGAAAAAGAGAAAATTCACAGTCACTTCAAGCTGAATGAGTCCATTCTTCTTCTGTCAGCTTCATTTTATTGTCCTTGTTAGTGGTGGAAAGTCACCGAGTACATTTACTCCATTACTGCAGCACAACTTTAGATCAGATCTTGATGTTTCCTCCAGGACTCTCAAAAGGTTTCAGCTCAGTTCCTTCTCTTCGTCTCCTCCATGTTTCTGTTGCAGGAAGCTGCTCTTTAGCCTTTCTTGCTTGTGTAGAAAGAGGAACGATCAGCCGGCCTGTGAGGAGCCACGTTCCTCTGACGGCCTTTGATTTGAACTTCATTACCCAGAACTCCTGCGTGGTGACCTGTCACTGAGCAGGTGAGCCTGTGAAGCTCAGTGTGATGCTGCCCTCTGGTGGCTGCAGCAGTCTGTGCTGCTGATGGTTTGTGTGGATTTTCACTGTGATGGTCGACTTTGAAGAGCTGCTGCTGGATGTTGATGTTTGTCTTCTTTCTGTTCATGTAGCTTTATTTAAACAGCAATCCGTCTCTGCTGCTTTTTAATGGAACAAAATATTCAATATTCAAATATTCTCACAGCTTCACACCATGTTTTCATTGGTTTGAAGAAAACTGTGTTTAAAGCTCAGTCGCAGGCAGAAATGAGCACATCCAGAGTTTTTGAAGACGCTGATTGATTTTCTCTTCAGTTCCTGAAATGAATCCAGTGTGAACCATCAGAAATAAAGACAGACTTGGTGCAGCGTTAATGTCAATCATTCAAGTGTCAATAAAGGTCCAATTTGTCAGAGATGGCCAGAACTTCAGAGTCAAACCACTGCCACTGTCCTCCTGGCATCATGCAGAACCCTCAGTGGGGGACAGTGGGCCATCAGAGTTTGTGGGCGGGGACCTCTCACACCTGGTGATGAAGGTGTTGACGCACAGACCTGCTGTTGTGTATGTGTTGATATATATTGTTGTCCTCAGGGTCCTCCCAGTCAGGACACTCCATGCAGTCCTGGAGCATGTCAGTTGCTTCTGGAGTCCATCACTTTCCTTTGGTCCTGGATGGTTCAGTCCTCTTCAGGTGCTGTCTCAGTGTTGGGACCATCTGTATGATGCAGTGATCTGAGAGTCCAGGGCACTCACAAGGACAATGGACGAGATTTCTCTCTGCACTCCATCAGAACTGGTTCCAGGATACTGGGATCGCAATCTGAGCGTTTTTTGTCTTCAGACAGCAGAAATCCATGTTGGTGTCTGCTGAGTTTCATGTGAGCGTCGATAAAATGAACGTCTGAAGACACATAAAGAAGTTCTCCGGGAGACATCGTGAAGTCGAGGAAGGGATGTCCTTGGCAAATGTCTCCTGAAGGACGCCGGCTGGAGTGAGTTTGGTGAAAACACCTGAATATTCCAGGTGTTACTTGCTGATGTTGTGATGTTGGATGTCACTGTAAAATAAACGTTTCCAGTCGAGGTCATTCAGTCTGTGAAGGCCACAGTTTGAGTCTGAACGAGCTGCAATGACTTTTAGTGTTGTTCTTCTGATGCAGTGCAGGAATGGACTTCAGGGACAGACTGGACCTCCTGACGCCTGTCTTCAGAGGACAGATGGACCATCACTGTGGGAGAGGAGGCGTCTGGTCTGTCCTGCAGTACTGACGGTCTACCTCACGTAAACACACCAACACTGAACGACTGCTTGGATTCAGGAATGAAGCGTCTCCTGCAGACAGCTTGATTTAAAGCTTGGGTTTTGTAGACGTGGTCAGCTGTGTTAGTGTTTTCTGTGCTTCTTCTTTTAATGAGCGTAGTTTGAAAAATAGACGCTAAGTGCGCCCATAAAGTCCACCTCTCTGTTTACAGGGAACTTTCAGGGTAAATTTGCTGGATTTATCCAGAAAAAATGTGGCTGAACTGAAATATTAATGTCCTGTTTGAAGGTTTGTTGATTAACTTTTAATATATGATGAAATTCTGTCTTCAGTGGGTCATCACATAAACATTAAGTCCATATCAGACTTCTCATTCTTTATGATTAAGACTAAACTCAGGACTCAGACTAAGACTAGCTCATATAAACTGAGTTGTTTTCCATCCAGAATAGTTGGTTCCCAGTTCAGACCTCCTTGTGTCTCACGCTCTTCATGCTGCTGCAGCTTTAAACCTTCCTCTTAAAAGCCCTGATGATAAAACAGCTGATGCAGCCAGTGTGCTGCGTCACACTGACAAATCCAGTAAAACTGCAGTGAAGTACTGTAACTCGTTAACTGATTGTTTTCGAGCTCGAATTTCTCAATTCATGTTTTTTCTTTGATGGGATTCCCGGAAGGAGTCGAAATGCTTCCCACATTTGAATTTCCTGAATGTGTCTGATGCGGAATTGATATCCTGTCTGTGAGTTATGAAGCTGAGTTGTGTTAATTTTCTGCATGTTATGCTCTGAATTTGAAGTTTCCTCTTTAAATCTGTAACTCAGTGCTCCACATGTGTGTTTGGCCTTCAGAAGTGACTGATGAACGTCTCAAAACCCGATGCCTCCAGCGTCAGTGCTGAAACGCTGACTCTAACCCTGCATGTGAATCAGGAGTTTGCGTCTCGTCGGTGTACTTTTGGCTCAGTTTTGTCGCGTGTATGAAACCACGCTGTGACGTGGAGTTTTGTTGCGCTCATTGATTAGCGAATGGCACCTTCCACCTTTTGCTTTTTGTCACGTGCTACAAGTTTCCCAGCAGAGTGACGCCCTCATTGAAATCCACTGAAACTGATCGGTTCACATGTAAAAAGGATTCAGTTTCATTGTTCTGCAGCGGCATTCCTTTCGCTGCTAAACAGCTAAAATGACCCACTGACCGACTCTGTCATGTCATCTGATAGCGATCATCATCAGAAGCAGCCGGACCAGCTGTCTTTGCAGCTGAAGTGTCCAGAACCAACGAAGCAGCTTCAAACGGACCTGCAAGTCCAGGCTCGTCGGCCAGTTTGATCGTTTTTATAGGTGTAATCTAGTTTCTCCAGTTGGGCGAGTGTTTAAAGTTTATTTTCACTTCCTGCCTTCGGTGTGTCGCAGTTTGTTTTCTCCTCTGAATCTCCAGCTAAAGGTAAAGTAACTCGTTTCAGGTGTCTTTTACACAAGCTGTCATTAGCTTAGCTTCAGCACAAATGGCATCGATCAGCAGCTCTGTCCATCGTTTCTCCAAACTCTGAGTTTAACTGTGAACTCTGGACGAAGGAGGTGAAAGCAGCTCCGTTCAAAACATCGGCCATGTTGTGTGGATATTTGTGAGTGTGAACGCTGGAATAAGAGCAGAAGCAGAGCGAGTTGATCCTCAATAGATGATGCGGAGACAGCAGGAAGGAGCATTCGGAGGCTGTGAGGAGCTGAAAGCTTTTATTTCTCAGTTCAATCTGAAACTGTGTCACTAAATGAGCTGTCAGAGCTCTGAACTCTCCTCCAACAGCAACGAGTGTCGCTTCTTTTTCTCACTTTGTGCTTCAATGTGATCAAGAATCAAATCAAAGATTCCTCTTTTAATATGACCTGAGAGGGCTTGATTGAGACAGGCTTTTATTTTGAAAGGATCGCTCAGTGGTGGAAAGTCACTACTTAAGTTTTGTAGTTCACTACAGTCTGGAAGTACTTGTACTAACTTGAGTATTTCTCTCTCTCTTGATATTTATACTCCGGAAATATTTGACTTTGACTTCATTTTGTGACTTTTCAAATTAAGACTTTAATCAAAACAAATGATCAGTTCGTTAAACTTCCTAAAAGTCGATTAAACAGTTAAAAGTTGCTCCACGTCGACACACTCCAACATTGAAGTACTCGTTACCCATCAGCGATACAATAATACAGTAATCTGAGTGTTCAAGGAGCCGCTCTGGGCTTTGTTCTCACAGGTGAAATCTGATATTTGTTGCTGCCACATTAGTTTGTGTGAAGTGAAGCTTTATTTTTTATCTCAGTTGAATCATCGCGCTGCCTCTGTGGACTTTGGCTCCTTATCAAGGTTCAGCGTTCAGCTTCATTGTCTTTATAACAGGATTGACCAATGAAATGCAGTTATGGCTCCTCCACACTGAACACACAGAACACAGATACAAATATATTCAAATATTTGACATGAGAATAAAACAGATTCCTCTTTTAATATGACCTTTCTATTTCTCCTGTGTAAATATTTGACTTTCTCCTTCACTTATCGGTGATCGAGGATCATTCAGGCGTAAAGAAACTTTCAGCCATGTTGAATTTACTGAATATTCCACAAACTGAAGCTTCCTGTCAGATTCAGTCAGTGTGTGTCAGTGGATGTCAACGGTGGTCCAGGCATCAAGTGTGTGTTCACTTCAATGCAGCTTCATGGCGCCATCTAGTGGACCGATAGAAGTACAGCAGCTCGGCACTCACACTGCTGTTTGACTGCATTCAGCTGACTCTGATATGAAACACAAGATAACAGCCATTCAGAGGAGGAGCAGCTGATATTTGGACAGGAGAAACCATGAAAGGATGAGTTCAGCTGATGTGCACATGAATGATTTGTTTCCTCTCCAGATCAAAGTGTGCGTGAGCTGACGTGAGTTCAGCAGCATGAATCGGTGTGAGGACAGAGAGGAAGGAGTTCGTCCCTCTAAAACCAGTCCGTGTGGGGACGATGACGTCCAGACCGAAGCTCAGAGGTGAGACGAGGATCTCTGACTGTCCAGGACTCGTCTCCATGTCAGAGCACTCGAATCTGTCCACCATCATTATTCACACTCAAAGCTCTGTGTGTGTTGTGTTGAAGGCCAGAGCAGCAGGACCCACCAGACTCTGCTGGACCTGGACCTGGACCTGGACCTGGACCTGGACCTGGACCTGGACCTGGACCTGGACCTGGACCTGGACCTGGACCCAGCTGTGTGTCCTTCAAGAGCGACCAGTCAAAAGATGCCATCATTCATTTTAAACAGCAGCATGTCTCTGACAGACAGTAAGTTGTTCTCAGTATGAAAATTGTGTTGGACAATTTGACCTTTATTTTCAGCATTGTTCTTCTTCTCATTCGTTTCTATCCTCACATGTGGAAGCTGCCCAGTATAACCAGTCTTCAGCTCTTGACTCCAGTTGAACATTTCCTCCACACACACGTTCTGACTGATGACTGCATGAGTATGAAACAGTGACTTGATCGAGGCTAACAGATGCTAACGAAGGCTAACCCTGATTCCACTGAGTTCCTCCATCAAATCAACATGTTGTGCTTTTCAGTCATGTGACAACACAAACACAAACATGTCAGTGATAACAGCTGGACTGAGATCAGCTGCTGTGAAACAGAGTGAAGCAACACAGAGAGTGTGAGCACACAGTCTGTTTGTGATCGATGCTGCCGATGGATTCACAAAGTCAAGAACAACACTGACGGCGGCAAAGGACCTTCAGCTGTTGTTTGTCCCTGTGTGGACGGACATGATGTGAGCTAATTCTTCATGATTCCTCCACAGAGTCCGCCAGGACAGCTCAGAGGTTCCCAGTGGTCAGTCTGCCCAGCAGCATCAAACTCACCTTGACTCCGCATTTCTGGTCTGTATGTGTACAACAGCTGCTTTCACATCTGTTCTGTCCACAATAATGTCCACGCTACACTTTTTAGACCAGCGGACCATCAGTTTGTCCAACATGGATCTGATGTTTGCCTCCATGATTTCATTTTGTGTCATTCATATCATCTTCTGTTCCAGCTGCTGGAGGAGAACATTGTCTCTTTTGTGAGGAACGAGCTGAAGAAGATCAAGACGGTTCTGAGCTCAGATGACCCAGAATGCTTAGAGAGTCAGGGGGAGGATGAGGAGGTGTTGGACGGTGAGGATGCAGAGCAGAGGAGGAGCAGCAGAGAGGCATTTCTGAAGATCACGCTGCACTTCCTGAGGAAGATGAAGGAGGAGGAGCTGGCTGAGCGTCTGCAGAGCAGTAAGAGGATTTCTCTAAAGGTTTAACTGCTGGATCAATGAACATTCGCTGATGTCTCAACTGATGGACCAAAATATGTTTAGACAAGGACATTAAATTCTTATCTGAACTTTATCAATCACTCATTGATTTATTTGTTGTGTCTTCATCCAGGAAGTCCTGTTCCACTTTATCAAGGTAAACTTAAATCTAACCTGAAGGAGAAGTTCCAGTGTGTGTTTGAGGGGATCGCTAAAGCAGGAAACCCGACCCTCCTGAATCAGATCTACACAGAGCTCTTCATCACAGAGGGAGGGACAGGACAGGTCCATGACGAACATGAGGTCAGACAAATTGAAACAGCATCCAGGAAACCACACAGACCAGAAACCACAATCAGACAAGAAGACATCTTTAAACCCCCACCTGGACGAGATGAACCAAACAGAACAGTGATGACGAAGGGAGTGGCTGGCATTGGGAAGACGGTCTTAACACAGAAGTTCACTCTGGACTGGGCTGAAGACAAAGCCCACCAGGACATACAGTTCATGTTTCCATTCACTTTCAGAGAGCTGAATGTGCTGAGAGAGAAAAAGTTCAGCTTGGTGGAACTTGTTCATCACTTCTTTCCTGAAACCAAAGAAGCAGGAATCTGCAGGTTTGAAGAGTTCAGGGTTTTGTTCATCTTTGACGGTCTGGATGAGTGTCGACTTCCTCTGGACTTCACCAACAACAAGATCCTGACTGATGCTACAAAGTCCACCTCAGTGGATGTGCTGCTGACGAACCTCATCAGGAGGAACCTGCTTCCCTCTGCTCGCCTCTGGATAACCACACGACCTGCAGCAGCCAATCAGATCCCTCCTGCATGTATTGACTTGGTGGCAGAGGTCAGAGGGTTCACTGATGAACAGAAGGAGGAGTACTTCATGAAGAGGTTCAGAGATGAGGAGCAGGCCAGAAGAATCATTTCCCACATCAAGACATCACGAAGCCTCCACATCATGTGCCACATCCCGGTCTTCTGCTGGATCACTGCTACAGTTCTGGAGGATGTGATGAAGACCAGAGAGGAAAGAGAGCTGCCCAAGACCCTGACTGAGATGTACATCCACTTCCTGGTGGTTCAGTCCAAAGTGAAGACCATCAAGTATGATGGAGGAGCTGAGTCAGATCCTCAGTGGACTCCAGAGAGCAGGAAGATGATTGAGTCTCTGGGAAAACTGGCTTTTGAGTAGCTGCAGAAAGGAAACCTGACCTTCTCCCAGTCAGACCTGACAGAGTGTGGCATCGATATCAGAGCAGCCTCAGTGTACTCAGGAGTGTTCACACAGATCTTCATAGAGGAGAGAGGACTGTACCAGGACAAGGTGTTCTGCTTCGTCCATCTGAGTGTTCAGGAGTTTCTGGCTGCTCTTCATGCCCATCTGACACTCATCAACTCTCGAGTCAATCTGCTGTCAGAACAACAAATAATCTCCTGGTGGGCTAATGAATTTTTAAATGAATTAACACGTGTCCACCAGAGTGCAGTGGACAAGGCCTTACTGTGTCCAAATGGACACCTGGACTTGTTCCTCCGATTCCTCCTGGGTCTTTCACTGCAGACCAATCAGAGTTTCCTTCGAGGCCTGCTGACACAGACAGGAAGTGGCTCAGAAACCAATCAGGAAACAGTCAAGTACATCAAGAAGAAGATTGAAGAGACTCCCTCTGCGGAGAAAAGCATCAATCTGTTCCACTGTCTGAATGAACTGAACGATCGTTCTCTGGTGGATCAGATCCAACAGTCTCTGAGTTCAGGAAGACTCTCCACAGATGAACTGTCTCCTGCTCAGTGGTCAGCTCTGGTCTTCATCTTACTGTCATCAGAGAAAGATCTGGACGTGTTTGACCTGAAGAAATTCTCTGCTTCAGAGGAGGCTCTTCTGAGGCTGCTGCCAGTGGTCAAAGCCTCCAACAAAGCTTTGTAAGTACAGAGATAGTGAAGTGTCTTCACCACTAAATACTCTGATATCTTACTGTTTGCCTCCTTCCTGTGTCTCTTCAGACTGAGTGGCTGTAACCTCTCAGAGAGAAGCTGTGAAGCTCTGTCCTCAGTCATCAGATCCCGGTCCTCCAGTCTGAGAGAGCTGGACCTGAGTAACAACAACCTGCAGGATTCAGGAGTGAAGCTGCTGTGTGCTGGATTAGAGAGTCCACACTGTGCACTGGAAAGTCTCAGGTCAGATCAAGTTACTGTTTGTTGTAAAAGCGTTGACGTCTTTCTTTAACCTCAGAAGTCCACACATTTGACACAGACACTCATTGATTGGCAGATTTTTTTCTCTCAATGTTCCTTTTATTAATGAAGTCTGGCTGAGATGGAAATCCTCGTTTATGTTTTGTTGTCATGTGACTTTGATTAGTGGACGTCACTTTGTTCCTGATTCAGTCATGATTAATTAGCACAAAGGTGTCGCCGAGGACCTCAGGAAGTGAAGTGTCGAGTGTGAAGTCGTTAACCTGAAACACAGAAACTGTTGAGAATTATTATGTGTTGTAAATCCTGAGCAGTGATTGGATGGACACAGCAGGACCCTCAGATGATCTTCCATGTGTGTTGTTCTGTGTTTTCAGGCTGTCAGGCTGTCTGATCACAGAGGAAGACTGTGCTTCTCTGGCCTCAGCTCTGAGATCGAACCCCTCCCATCTGAGAGAGCTGGACCTGAGCTACAATCATCCAGGAGACTCAGGAGTGAAGCTGCTGTCTGCTGAAGTGGAGGATCCTCACTGCAGACTGGACACTCTCAGGTATGAAGAGCCTGCTGCAGCCACAGTCAGTCAGTGTGAAAGAGGAGGAAGAGCTGGAAACATGTTGAGGCAGCAGGGAGAAGCAGGCTGGATCAACATGCTGTGTTTGTGTGTATGAGAGTAATGTAACGTCCATGTTCGCATGCTGAAAGAGGAGGTGCTGCTCTGACCCCCCCCCCCCCCCTTTCAGGGTGGAGCCTGCTGGATGCCAATGGTTGAGACCAGGTCTGAGGAAGTGTAAGTGTGTCTTTCATTTGACTGATGACAACAAAGCAGAGCACATTCAGCCATCTTCAAACTGAGACATCACTCATTTACATCTCTGTCATCATCAAACTGTCCATCCATCAACAGCTGATCGATCAATAACTGCAGCTGTTTTCTTCTTCTTCTCTCTGTCAGATTCCTGCGAACTCAAACTGGACACAAACACAGTGAACCAAAACATCAAACTGTCTGACAACAACAGGACGATGATGTATGCGAGGAAGCATCGGTCATATCCTGATCATCCAGACAGGTTTGACTGGTTTCCTCAGCTGCTGTGTGGAAGTGGTCTGACTGGTCGCTGTTACTGGGAGGTCGAGTGGAGAGGAAGAATTTCTGTATCAGTGAGTTACAGAAGAATCAAAAGGAAAGGACACAGTGATGAGTGTTATTTTGGAATGAATGATCAGTCCTGGAGACTGGACTGCTCTGATGCTGAAGGTTACTCTGTCTGTCACAATAACAGAACAACATCCTCCTCCTCCTCCTCCTCCTCCTCCTCCTCCTCCTCCTCCTCTGTCTCTCACAGAGTAGGAGTGTATGTGGACTGTCCTGCTGGTACTCTGTCCTTCTACAGAGTCTCCTCTGACTCACTGATCCACCTCCACACCTTCAACACCACATTCACTGAACCTCTTTATCCTGGCTTTGGGTTCAGGTCCTGGTGTGGTGTCTCACTGTCTCTGTGTCCTCTGTAGGAGGGACAGTCTCCTCCTGTTAGAGAAACACTGCTGAACAGATCAGCTGAGTCTGTGCAGGATCTCAGTCACATCAGTCTTTCAGGTTATTGGAATAAATTGATCAATGAACTTTGTTGATAACGATTGAAAAGATTCCTCATTTACTTTGTAAACTTCTTCCACTTCCTGTCCTTTAAAGATGGACGCTGTGATCATTCAAGTGTGGAAACACTGTTGACTTGAACCTTCAGCTGTGTGTTGATTTCAATTGTGGATCTTGTTCCAGTCAAAGCTGAATGTTGCTGTGAGTGTTTTATGGTCTTTCTTCAGGTCAGGACTGCTGACCGGACTCAGCTGAAAGATCCGGAGAAACGTTTCTGGATGCTGTCGTCCATAAAGAAATGGTTTTTCCAGTTTGGTGTAGAAGAACTCAGTGGGTCTTCACAGAGCCGTGACTGGAACCACACCCAACACCTTTGGGATTAACCGGAGCGCCGACTGAGCCAGACCTGATCGCCGACATCAGCATTGGACCTCAGTGATGCTCTGGTGTCCGATCGGGATCAAACAGCAACTTCAATATCTGTTGCAAAGGTTGAGCGCGGAAGACAGGAGGTTGTTGTGGCAGCGCAGTCATGAACACGGTGTCACAGTCACGTTTCCTGCAAAATCTCTGCTGAATATTCAGAAACTTCATCTAAAATTCAACCTTCTCTCAATGTTTCCCACAAAATATTTCACTGTTTTACTGCAGCGTCGTACTGACTGTCTGTGTGTTTCTGTGTGTTGTTGCGTATTGTGGTGTGACGTTTAAAATATGTCACTTTTTCTTCTTAAATTATGACTTTTTGTTTGTTCCATCGTCACTTTCAGCCTCCTGAACACACAAACACACGGTGAGTCTCTTCTTTTTTGATCACATTCATGAAATCAGATGAACTTTCGTTCTGTTTCATCCAAAGTTTACTGGAAACTGATTTCATTCAGTCACAGCTGAAATCACTGAGTCGTTTGTTGCTGCTGAATTATTGAACCAAGCTGCATTTAAATCATCAAGTTGGTCCATATGGTCTTTATTTAAAGTTTCTGTTCAATAGTTTGATCTGAAAAATGTCAAATTTCATTTTAAAACTGCAAAACTTTGGTCAAAAATTCAGTCGATCAATTAGCTGAACCTTCATTCACTTCATCCAAATGTTCCAAAGAAGACACGTTGTTCATCCAAACGGGCTGTTTCTGCTGCTGTTCGATGTCTGAATGTTGAATTCAGACGAAAGGTCTTCGTGTTTTATTTTGAAGGCAGCTGGTTTGTTTTGATGTTCAGTCAGACGTTAAACACAAAGTGGAAACCAAAACATATGAAAGGTGTGAAAGTGGAGAAGTATTTCCGAGATAAAGAGCTGTTCATGGAGTCAGCCAGGTCAAACATGAAGTGCAGAGGGAAAGGAGGTCTGTCTGAACAGGAAGTGCACAGGCTGAGGACATTTGGACAGAAAGTCAGACAAGAACTGAACAGAGATGATGGAGAGGACACAGAACACAATGTCTTTGTTCTGTTGACTCTGTGTTTATGGGTGGTCAGTTTATACAATAGGTGACCCTTTGTCAGTGAGTGCCCTTCCTTCTCAGACGTCCTGAAGGGATGCGGGAGGGAAAGGTCAGCTGCAGGTCTGTTCTCCTGCAGGATGATGCTGAGGAAGACTCTGATGATGAGAATGAGATGAGAATATATGTAGCGAAAAGCAACGTGAAGCCAGCGAAACACCAAAAACATCTTCCTGATAATAGCCAAAAGCAAAAGGAATAAAAGTGAGATGTTTCTCAGAAAGAGTTCCACTAGCGGGCACAACTCTCCAGATTAAATGAAAGATTTATGAACCACAGACTGAGAGTATTTCTGCTGTTGTTCATTCGTAAAAAAAAGAGATACGGGCATGCATGAAAGTTTGGAAACCTTTATTTTGAAAATCAGCGAACCAAAGGTACCCGGGGCAGAGGTACTTCCTGCGGCTAACATGCTAATTTCTTCCGTCCGTGTCACGTTGTTCTCATCAGATTCATTTGCAGTGACCCAGCAGAGCCTGTATGTGTGGATAAACGTGTTGAAGTGGACTTTGTGTGAACTTCTGGGATGATTCACCGCAGACTCATCTCCTGTTTGCCAACAATGCTACCGGAAGTTAGCCTATCCTGGTAGCAGGAAGTAGACGGAGCCCGGCCTCACAGTGCGCGTGGGAGCAGCTTCGATAGAGACCGAAGTGAGCAGACTGCTGCGAATCAGTGAAAATGTCTAAAGTCCAAACGTTGAGAGCTTTTGTGAAGCAGCGACTAACTGCGGCTGCTGAAGAGATAATGGAGCTGTTTGAAAGAACGATAGCAGAGTACGAGGAGGAACTTCGTCGACAACGAAAACTATTGGACGCTGTTTTCCAGCCTCACGTCCGGTTACACAGAGCAGGTTTGACTCTTTGCTGCCTATTCTCACTGCTACCTGCTGCAAATTTCTCTTCCATGTATCGTCTCATTTAATTTTGACTGGTTTAGTCGCTGGAGAGTGAAGTTCCTCCCTTTCATATAGAGACCTGCTAACTTGCAGGATCGAACCCAGCGAGTGCCGTTGTTTCCTTGGACCCTTTGCAGTTTTTGTTTTGTTTTGTTTTTTTAAACTCCGTCATGCACCACCTTGCTATATTATGATGTATTTGTTTGGATACGCAATGCAGTGGAACCGTGACTGAATGTGGCGTATTTCTGGCAGAGATGTCTTGCCATAGTGAAGAACTGCGGTCAAGCCAGCCGCTTCAATATTTTAAGAGCTCCCGTGTTGTAGACTTGAGGGTAGATAAACGGAAAGTCAGCGCTAGGATGCGATAGCGTGCACCACCTTTTGTTTTTCAAAATAAAATGTGGGTGATCGAAAAGCAATAAAAAGAGATGTGTCAGTGTGATCCTGCACTGGTTTTGAATCACTATGTCACATGACCAGGAGGCTATTGACAGAAACTGATGACATACATCAAAAATTGATGATCAAGAGTGTTAAGATGTCAGTGGTTTCCAAAAGGCGTGTTTGTGTTTGATGCTCCTCCACAGATGTCCAGCTGCTGTCGGCGAGTCAAGAAGAGGTTCCCCCCGAGCAGCAGGAGCGGAGCCCCAGTCTGGACCAGGAGGACCCAGCAGAGCTGCCACACATTAAAGAGGAACAGGAGGAACCGCGGACCAGTCAGGAGGGAGAGCAGCTTCCAGGGCCGGAGGAGGCCGACATCACCAACTCCACATTCCCTCCTGTCCTTGTGAAGAGTGAAGAAGAGGATGAAGGGAAACCTCAGTCCTCGCAGCTTCATCAGAGACACACTGAAGATATGAAGACAGAAGCTGACGGAGAGGACCGTGGAGGACCAGATCCAGACAGATATTTCGAACCAGACAGTGATGACGAGACGTCTCAGTCCTGCGACCCTGAGACCGATGACAGCTGTGACTGGGAGGAGACCAGAGGACCTCGGTCAGGTTCCAAGCCTCTGCAGAACAAAGAAGTACCCGTAAGCGATGTGAAACGTAACACCGGACAAACATCAGTCAGCTCCTCGGAATGCGCTTCAAGCTTTGACCGCAGTGGAGTCCAAACGGGAACGGAGAAACGGTTTCGCTGCTCAGTTTGTGGGAAGAGATACCAACATAAGGGCTCCTTAACGTCTCACATGAGACTTCATTCAGAGGGAAAATATTTCAGATGCACAGTTTGTGAGAAAACTTTTGAGCAGAGCGGATTGTTTATGAGGCACATGAGAATCCACACAGGAGAGAAACCCTTCAGTTGTTCAGTTTGTGGTAAAAGATTCCGAGTAAAGGGCTCTCTGAGACTACACTCGACTGTCCACACAGGAGAGAAACCTTTCAGCTGCTCCATTTGCGGTAAAAGATTTACTCAAAAGCCAAGTCTTGGACGGCACCTGACCATCCACACGGGAGAGAAACCCTTCAGTTGCTCAGTTTGTAAGAAAACTTTTCAGCAGAGAGGAAATATGGTGACACACATGAGGATTCATACAGGAGAGAAGCCCTTCAGTTGTTCTGTCTGCGGTTTAAGATTCAGACAAAAGAACCATCTGAGAGAACACTCGACCGTCCACACAGAAGAGAAAGCGTTCAGCTGCTCAGTTTGTGGTAAAAGATACCAACATCAGAGCTCCTTAACGTCTCACATGAGTCTTCATTCAGAGCGAAAATATTTCAGCTGCTCAGTTTGTGAGAAAACTTTTCATTGGAGAGGTAGTATGGTGACACACATGAGGATTCACACAAGAGAGAAACCCTTCAGTTGTTCTGTGTGCGGTTTAAGATTCAGACAAAAGGAGCACCTGACACAACACGCGACTGTCCACACAGGAGAGAAACCTTTCAGCTGCTCCGTTTGCGGTAAAACATTTGCACAAAAGCCTAGTCTTCGACGACACTTAAACGTCCACGTGAGGGAGAAACCATTCAGCTGCTCGGTTTGTGAGAAGACTTTTCACCAGAGAGGAAATATGGTGATACACATGAGGATTCACACAAGAGAGAAACCGTTGAGCCCCTCCGTTTGCGGCAAAAGATTCACCGAGCTCGCTCAGATCGACCATCAGGAGTGTGTCGGTGAGAGCAGCGGAAATAAATGAAGCTGCAGAGACGCTTGTTGAGACAGTTTCTTCCAGCGGCACTGAAGCTCTGAGGACAAGACTTGGTTCAAAGCTGCGATCCAGACTCTAAAACACATCATTTTAATTGTGCTTTTATTTTTAGCCGCATTATTTTGTCACTCAGTCATAAGCAGCTCTGTGTTTGATGTATTTCGCCAGTGTAGCAGAACTGGCCTCTAACTGACCTCTTTTTTCCCCCCCTTTTCTCTACAATACTCAAGAGAAATGGAGTCGTAAACCCGTCTAACTGGTTGAATTATAGACCACCTGGTTTGCTTATCAGGAGATGTGATTTCAGAGAGAGACAGGATGTCTGGTTCAGTGGACTCCTCCACACTATTCCAGGGGGAGAGCGGGAAGATCAACACCTTTACATCATGGGCTATCTCCTACTCGGGATGTCCCACGGCAATGCTAATTCTTCTCCGATAGCCCATGAGGGTTCCAGACAATAAAACTGTCTGGATGGACGAATGCCATGCCTCATGGGAATCCACAGACCAGATGGGGCTGATGGGTTGTAAATTGGACATTCCTGAAGTAACTTGTGCTGTATGTTGTGTGCTTTTCCTACTACACCAGGATAACCAAACCTCCGTGTCAAACTTAACTTTTGATGTTTTCACTTTGCGGGACTCATTGTCTGTATAATGTTGATGTTTTTCCAGTTCCTCTAACTTGAAGAATGACGAAATTGTGATTTGAACTGTTTTATAAAATTTGTCTGAATTTCTACCGTGGAACTGTCCTACCATCTAGGGGTTTGTAGCAGTTAGGCCAAATATGCCTGATGAAGCATCATTAATACGTAGTTGTACTAGTAATAATCCCTTTGGACATGTATAAGTGTCTGTCTCTCATCACGATCTACTCATAATACTTGTCTAATACACGTTGTGAACAATGTTGGAATTGTGTTGAAAACTTGTCATTTAAAATATATGTGGTTGACCATAGTGAGAAGCAGATGAGCCCCTCCTATGAATCATTAATTAATTCCAGCTCCATGAGGCGAGATTACATCGCGCGCCACAAACCGTGCCCATTAGACACGCCCCAGAGCGACTTTTAAAAACTGCATGTAGACTGCAGCAGTTCAGTTCTGTTTTAATTTTCTTCTTTCTAACATCTAGTTACTCTCAGCTGAGTTTTCTTTTCTATTCTTCTTTTAATTATTATTTTTTTTTAAAGCCAAATGTTTTGTTTTAACATCAGTAAATTTTAGTCAAATAATAATAATAATAATTTTGTAGACCCTTTTCGACCGGCCATCGAAGAGACTATCAATTTTGTTAGTATCAGTCTAAAATAATTCTTCAGGGGCTCAACCGAACCAAAACCCTGCAGCCAGCTGTCGATCCTCGGTCTGGCTAACGACCATCCGGAGCCGTCCCTCATCTGTAACCGACACCGTAGAACCAATTCGAGAGACATCACCGTCCCACATCAGCTCTTCACCTTGGTGTGCCCGGGCCTTACACCGGACCACCGAGCAGATCGAGCCACGGACGAACATCTGGAACATCTTCGAGTTAGTTCATTCATCAATCAAGTAGGCACGCTAAGCGGGTTTGAATAAGAGTTGGTCCGTGAGGTAAAGAAACGGTCAATTCGTCTAAATTCTCTCAATTAGTCGTTCAGTCACTCAACTTTACGTTCGCGTCCCCATTATTCCCTTTCAATTACTTCTCACTATCGCCAACTTGTTTTGCCATAAGTTTTGTTGTGTTATGTCACATCACCTCATATCTTCTGTCGTATTATTCACGATATATCATTCGTTATCCATAATTGTGCTGAATAAATGAGATTCTGATTTAAGCCCTGGGTGGACTCTGGATGATCCCCGTATCCAGAGTTTACACTTCAGGTTATCAGACTGGTTTACTGTTAGTTCATTGGTTAGTATTTTTTCAGTGTTATAGCAGTTAATTCCCGCAGTCCTTCTTAGCTGAGGAAGGTGGTGCTCCGATAGTTTATCAACGAATGCAACATCAAATGAAGTTAGTTCCCCTACAAATGAGACAAAAGTCTTTTATTTCACTTTGGACAAAATGTGTTGTTTTGAATTAATTTCTGAACGAATGACTTTCGCTCACCATTCAACCACGAGGGTTTCATGTCCATCAGCCTGTCCAGTGGGGACGTTGTGGGTGTTTTGTCGTCCGGTCAAATTGTGCAATTGTACACTTTCAAATAAAGTTCACCTCGATGAACACAATGTGAGTCGGAGTCATATTTGAAGTTCTAAAAAAGCGGAAGAAGAGTTCATTAGTGCATTTCTGCTAGCTGATGAATCCTACGCCAAGACTGCTCGAAAGGCATTAGTGCTAATTAAAGAGCAGAATTAAATCTACAAACCAATCAGAACGTCAATCAACTCTGAAGCTCAACTCCCAGATGAAAGTCCCAGCGTCCCAGCCAAGCTGCTCTGCACTGTTGTTGTTGACACTGCCTGCGCGGAGGTCTTATGAAGTGCGTGGTTTTTGAAGGCTGGTGTCTAACGGAAGAAGACAATTCACTCTCATCTGCACCTGTAGCTCAGGCTGAAGGAGGACGGCTCAGGAGTCAAAGGTCGTGCGTTCGAATCTTATGAAGCCGGCTGACTTTTGAAGGTCCACGCTCAGAGTAAAGAGTCCAAAGCGCTCAGAGACCAGGTCCAAGCATGAAGAGGATCCGGTGGTGAGGTGGGAAGACCTGCGGCTCATGATGAAGAGGCTGGTTTGAGTCCTGCCTGTTGCTGGTGATCGTCGTCCTCCGCAGGAGCAGAGAGATAAAGGCAAGGATTATTATACCGGAGACCACCACCGGCTAAAACTTAATGAAAAACAGTGATGACAAGAAGCATCATAACAATAAGAAGAAGAATGATGAAATAACAGTAATAATAATAAGAAGAAGAAGCAGTTTAATGTTGGTCTGTCTGGAAACGGCTGATGTCAGAGGGTCGTTTACAGAGACATATACAATCTGTCCACATGTCCGTGAGACACATGGTGGACATTTAAATTTCCTTTTCACAGAAGAGAGACGGCTGTGGCTCAAGAGGTAGAGAGCTCGTCCGTCATTCAGGAGGTCGGTGGTTCGAATCCTTGTGTCAACGGTCCACATGTCGAAGCGTCTTAATGCATAAAACTGAACCTCAAAACTGAGAGTGCGTGACACCGCTTAACGTTCATCCCCTGGCGGATATGCAAATGAAGCCTTTTTTTGTTTGTTATCTGTGTTTCAGTTAAAAAAAAGGGGGTGGGGCGGGGGCGTGACCGTGGTCGACCTTCGACCTTGGACGCAAACGCTAGTTTGAGAGGAAAATGGCGCGTGTCATGGCGGCTCTGAGAGAACCTGTTTTTCTAACGAATTGTGGAGAAAAACAACAGAAAGAAAACAACAGGAAGACGTGGAGAAGTTCGTCGTGAGTCATGAGGTCAGTCGGTGGCTCAACGGCCACGCACACACACACACAAACACACACAAACTGCGTCCGTTGCTTGCTAGCTTAAATAGCATCTATGCTAACGCCCGTGCAGCGCAGAAGCTAACGAGCGAACTTAAACGAAGTGTTCGCGGCGAATAAACAAGCGACACATCGGTCAAACTCGACCGAACGAAAGAAAGAGGAGAAGGTTGTAGTTTATTGAGAGGAGGGAAATGTGTCTTTTCTAGTGTTTTTGTTTAGTTTTTCAACCATTGCTGGCAGCGGTAATCAACGCCACCTGCCAACAGGTCGCAAGAAGCGGCAGCTTCCGTTAAACACGGTGCTCACAGGAAGTTTGAAATGAGAGTTTAAGAAAGTCATTAAAGTCTGAAAGCTGCGCGCAGTTTACTAGCTGGTGTGTGTTGCTCCTGGTTGCCTCTCCGGGTGCTTGTAAACTGTGCGCGCGGTCAGCACAATGTTGTCACTTCCGGAAATGAGGTCGTCATTGAATTCACTCAGTGATTCCGAGTATTGTTGTGTTGTTGTTGTTGTTTTTTACATGAACCCATGGTTGGTCTGTAGTTTCCCTCTTGAGGTGTTTGCCAGGTGTGATAATAATCCGCAGTGTCCCACTGAGTCATTTTGGACATAGTTGATTTGTCTCCATGTTGTGTCCAGGTCCAGTGAATGCTCAGGTGTTGGATGCTCAGGTGTTGGATGCTCAGGTGTTTGATGCTCAGGTGTTTGATGCTCAGGTGTTCGATGCTCAGGTGTTCGATGCTCAGGTGTTCGATGCTCAGGTGTTCGATGCTCAGGTGTTCGGTGCTCAGGTGTTTGTGTCGTGTTTGGTGGTGATGAACGATCTGGATTATTGTACGGTTGAACTGGATCAGCTACTCCTGAAGCAGGTTGAACTTCCTGAGCTGAACAGGAAGTTCAACCTCTGTCCTTGTTGTTGATGGAGCTGAGTCTTCAGTCATATGGCTCAGGGTGGGGCGATATGACTGTTTCTGCTCTCTGATGGCAGAAACGTGTCCACCTGCACAGGTGTAGCAGCACTGCTTCCATGGCAGAAGGATCATTGTGGATGAGTTGTCGTTGTCCTGCATGCTTGATATGGCCACGCTGAGGAGTGTGTGTCTGTGTGAAAGGACAGTCGTGGACATTTAGTAGACATGATTGTGTTGACATTGTCCACAGTTCATAAGAGAGAATGGTCTTTACTAGTGCTGTCAATTGATCCAAATCTTAATCGCATAAATGTCCTAGTTAACTTGTGATTAATGGCACATTTGTATCTATTCTAAATGTCCCATTAATTATCATTTTAATACTGTAGGCTTGCTTTGCGCAAATGTTTTTTATTGAAAACAATGTGTCGTGTTATATTTCACACTAACATTCACATTTGAATGAATCAAATCTCACATTTTAGCACTGGCAACAAACAGATGACCAAAAAAAAATGCTTGGTTACAAAAAAGCCCTTCAACAGCCTTTTTTAAGGGATCAAAACAGAGTGATCCAAAATAAAAATAAAGGTGACATCATTGTGAAGTAGGACTCAGCCTGTAGTGCAGTTAAACCACGGCTGAAACTTTCCTTTAAGTTTCCTCTGAACATCCCAGCAGTCAGACTGTGATGCTCTGTGTTTGTTCAGCAGAGGCTCATCAGCCTCTTATTTCTCTCCAGAAACAGTGAACATCACTTGTCTCTGGCTGCAGTCAGCTTGTTCTTAGTTGCATGTATCCATCTGTCTCTGTCTCTGGTCTTGTCAGTCGATCCATCTGCAACTTCTTGAAACTAAACTTTCTCCTCAGAATCTTGTTTGCATCCATTTCGGCATTTCGCGCCTGACATCCGCCGACACTTTCACAGCTAGCGAGCAGGCGAGACCCAAACATGCGTGGGGCGTGTCTATTGTTTTGTTTCCTGTTTACACTCGGATCCTGTAGTTTTTGTTACGTTACTAGCAGTGGACACAGCTTCTAAAAAACTATAAGTTCATTAGGTCACAAAGAACGTTAATGGCACGATTAAAAAAAGGATGGTGTTAAAATGGATTTGTGTTAATGCCTTAATAACGTGATATTTTGGACAGCACTAGTCTTTACTGTATATTTGGACCCGGTGGCACAGCGGAGACTCCAGCCGCCTCTTCAGATAGCAGCAGTCGGCGGTGACGACGCACCTCTGCTCTCGTTTGGAGCCTTAAAGCTGCCATTTAGAAAGTTTCAGCGGTTTCAATCTTTTGTCATGAACAGTTTGTCGTCTCATGTGAGGCAGTTTTTTTTGTTTGTTTGGAAGAAGTAAACGAAGACAAGAATCAAACGTGATGAAGGTGTTTTGGTTATTAAACCTTTGTTTTATTGAATTTGTAGACTGGGACTTCAGATGCTCACTGACAGCTGCCACATCCAGATGTTCTCTGACGGTACAGCCAGCGTTGGAGATGTAGCACCGTGGATCATCCCGCCCCCTGCATGAGACGACGGGGGCCGTCTGCAGCTCCTTCAGCTGCTGCTGCTGCAGGTCTGTCACTCCAACATCTGCCCCACTGTTTACCTGCAGCATCACGTCAGGTGACTGTGTGATGATGATGATGATGATGATGCTGCTGCTGCTGTCTGTTTTTGTCAATCCTGCATCATAAAGCTGTGTTTGTGTTTTACAGCTGCTCTAATGCTAACAGTCGCTCACATTTCTCCACCTCACCAGTGACACCAGGTATGATCCATATTGGGAAGTGGATTCTGATAAACTGTATATATTGTGCACATGCCCAGATGTAGTATTTACCAAGGGAAGTACTATTTTCTCAGGTGCAATACACCTTAGTACTTGTCATATCTGCTAATACTGCAGTACTTTATGTATGGCAGTCGGATTAATTTAGCCTTTTTTATAATCTAGATATAATGTCTTTATTTGAATACCATATATGAATGTACATAGTTTAATGTTTTTCTGTTCTGTATTTTGCATAGTTTAATATTTATATTTTATTCTACTTTTTGTCACTGTGGTGGTTTTTGGAACCTGCTGGCAGGAATGACTAAATGTTCCCGATGTGGGATCAATAAAGTCTTATCTTATTGTGATATGTAGTGTTAATGTGTTTGAAAGTTAGTCTTTAGTTTTAAAATGATGAGTAATGAAATTTGAAATATTGGCCACTTTATATCCAAAGGCATTTTCCCTTTTCTAATGTATTAGTGCGTCAGATGTGTGAGGCGCTCGGGGGAGTTCACATCAAACCATGTGAAATGTAAATGTAGCGCAGGTTGACTGAAGACCCAAAATGTGAGGCTTGTTTTCAGCACAGTGTTGAGAAAAGGTGGAGAATGAAGGAGGATGGAAATGAAATGAAAAGAGAGAGAACGGTCATTGCTTTAAGGTTTGATGGTGCAGATGGACCGGTGTGGACACGGTGTGGACGTGGTGTGGACATGGTGTGTGTGTGTGGTCTTCAGGTGTGTCCAGATGCTAGGTGTCTTTTTATCTTGAGCCATTTCCAGCCTTAATGGGAGCTGTAAAGGGAAATTGACACAGTGTTAAAGCAGCGCTGTCTCATTTGGACCTTTCCTCTCAGCTGTGTTGTAGATCTGTGGCCTCAGTGGAGGAAGAGGAGTAGGAAGAAGAGGAATGTCTCATCTGTGTTGAAGCTCTGAGGTAGGACAGTTTTTCTTCAGTTTTATCAGCTGCTGAAGGAGTTGAGTGTCGAAAGCATCCAAACATCTTAAATTGTGGCCCGTGAGTCAATAAAAAGAGGCGATGAAGTCGAGGCACCGTGAGAAAGCTGAAGAAGAGTCAGAGTGCTGTCGGCTTGCAAGCGTCAGACCGTGGTGGCTGCTGGGAAAGGCCGACGTCCCCGACGAGGCCATTCTGTTTGTTATGGTTGCTGTTTTTAGATTTGTCCAGCAGAGGGCAGCATGTATTGTTTACAGGTTAATCTGGTCAAACCAAAATGTGCTTTCGATGCATTTTTGACACGGTTTCCCTTTGTAGAAATGTCCTGATTTCAGTTGGTTCAAAGAGAGTGTGATTCCTTTTTTTCACTTTAGTTTTTATTGTCGTTTTCATGTAACAAACAGTAAAAGAAAAACTGATGCAGAAGACAATAATCCCAAAAACCAACCAACCAAACAAAGAGACCAGGGGGAGTTGCATTGTTGAAAGTTTCAGTTGTCATTTTCCAGATGGTCATGTCTCTCGCTGCTTGAGTTCTTGTGTGTGGTCCTTTTTAGCCACTTGGCCTGTAGCCTCATATGAAATGACATCTTCTTCATCATGCAGATTTCCTCCACAGTTGTTGTCCAGCGATTCTGGTTGTGTGGGTCTACCTGACACCAGTTTGTAGTTTTAGCTTTCTGACTTGCTCTCAATAATACTTCAACCAAATATGTATCTCCAACATGTGTATGTCCTTCATCAAGGTCACACGCAGCTCATTGCGCGTTGCTGACTTTGCGTGGCGTGCGGCCACTCTGTGCTCCTTCTGCGCGTCGCTCTCCACACTTTGATTGACGTTGCGATCTTAATATTAACGTACAAACAGTCATCGTTACGGATGAGTTGTTGTCACCTTCCTGCATGTTCCAGACAAATGCGTTACGTGTCTGTGCGAGAAGGCAATCGTGGACATTTTGCAGACAGGACTCTGTTCATATATGTCCAGAGTTCATATGAGAAAACGGCTTTTCCGATGTGTTTGCGGCAGGCCCTCCGGCTTCCTTTTCAGAGAGTAACGGTCGGTGGTGCCAATGCACCTCATTTATCATTGACTCATTTTAATTATTTGTCAACAGTTATTAAAGTGTTTCTTAATTTAATTTATGGAACAATGACTCTCTTTAGAGTTTGCATGTCGTCCAAGCACGGGTGTGGAGGACGCAGTCGTCTGGCCGCTCCATCGATCCGTTTCCCATCCGGACCAGGTGAGGGTCATGTTTTCCGACTTTGGTGTTTTCAACACGGTCCAGCCGTCAGGGGGAAGCCGGAAGGAGCTGACGTAGACTGCCACCTGGCTGCATGGACTACAGTATGCCAGACTGAGCGACTGTACAGCACAGACTACTAGAAACACTGTTTTATTTTATGGCTGTAGGATGTTTTTGCATTTACTCCATTTTTCTAATTAGTACAAATGTGTGTGTATAAATATTTATCTTCCTTTTTCTGTATTTTGTATACTTGCATATTATTATTGAGTGGTCTTTGTGCCACTGTGCTTGCTGTGATGAGTAAATGTCCTTGGTGTGGGATCAATAAAGTCTAATTTTATTGTGATATATACTGTTACAATGCTATCAAATGAGTATTTTTTTTTTTTTTTTAATGATGAATGGTACAATCGAACATTGTGGCCATGTTGCACACTTTCTATGAAGTAGCTCTTTCCCTTTTCTAATGAATGTGAGGGTCTGATGTTTCAGCTACTTGGGTTATTTGACGTGAAACAATGTAAAATGTAAATGTAGCACAGTTAGAGAAAAGAGTAAAAAGGGAGGGTATTTTTCTGCACAGTGCTGGAAAAAGTGAGAAATGAAGGCTGATATATAATAAATGAAACGAGGGCCAAACAATGGGCGAGCTCGCACCCTTTTTCTTTCACACACTCGGTGGGTTTGAATGCGCTCACCGTGGTTGAACTTGACAGGAACGATCATTGATTTTGTGTTTGATTGTGCAGATGGACTGGTGTGGACACGGTGTCCGGTCTCGAGGTTTGTCCAGACGGTATGTATCTTTTTCATCATGAGCCATTTTTCAGTGTTAATGTTAACTGTAAATGTAACTTCACACTCTGCCAAACCAGTGTTGTCTGATTTAGCCTTTGCCTGTCAGTTGCGCTTCATCTGAAGATTTGTTTTTGTCACCCGCTCGTAGATCTGCGGCTTCTGTGGAGGACGGAGAGGAACGTGTCTTCTGCGCCGAAGCGCTGAGGTAGGGCAGCTTTTCCCCAGATTTAGCAGCAGCTAAAGGAGTTGAATATTGAAAGCATCCAAACATGTTAAATTGTGTGTTTTTGGTCCACCAAAAGAAGTGAAGTAGAGCCACTGTAAGAAAAATCACACCAGAGCCCTGAGTGTTGCTGGCTGGCTGGTGTCAGACTGTGGGGTCGCTGGTGGGAAAGGCTGACGTCCTCAGCGCATGGCTTCAGTTGTACTTTGTGAAGTTGCTACTGTTGTTGTTGTGGTGGTGGATGTGGTTGGATGGCTGTTCCAGTGAGCACATTTAGTGCTTGCTGTTTGTTGTGTTGTCCACCAGAGGGCAGCTTGCATTGTTTCCAGGTGAATGTAGCCAAAGCAATCTTTGCTTTAGATGCATTTTTAACAGGATTTCCCCCGTGTGAGGATGTCCCCATTTCAGTCACTTTTAAGAAAATGTCATTTCATATGTGTTTATGTGTCTATTTTTGCCTGTTTGGAAGCAAATGGTTCTGTTTTTGAAATGGTGCGATTTTATTTTGAAGACCACTACTTCTTTCCTGTGTTGTATTGCTGTGGGAAAAAAAACCAAGCCAGTTGACCATGGAATGAATGAGCTCGTGGTAAAACCAAGGCAAATAAGGCCACAAACTTAAGGAAACCAAAAATGTTGAAGGCTGAGTGTATTCTAGCAGCCCCTGAGGAGGCCCGCGGTCAGTGTGTGGAAATAAGTCAACTCTGCTGGCTGCTTATTTGGTGAATTGGCAGTGTATTGTGTGGTGTAATGCTGAGTTGTCTGAGAAAGTGCTGTGGTTATTTCTCATTTCTTATAGACAGAAGTGGAAACTGAAATGTGATTGTGTTGTTTTTCTTTGTTCTGTGAGTAGTCACTTGGTTTCTGGAAGAGCAGTAAATGTTGAAAGCATCAGTGGAGTTTCTTACTGTCTCTTGTAGGGTATGTTTCGGCTGTCATACTCTGACACTTGTGTGTGTGTGTGGGGGGGGGGGGGGATGAAAGCAAAAGCCCTCCAAGCAGAAGTTTTTCAAAAATGTGAAGTTCCAAAATGCTGCTTTGAGTCCTGAGAAGACAGATGAATGACTGATGTTTACTGTGTGTGTGTGTGTGTGTGTGTGTCATATGATGCTGGAGAGGTCATGTTCAATGAACACATCCAGGCCCCAGATCAGTTAGCTAATCTTTCACTGAAGGTGGTTTTGTGTGTGTCTTGCCGATGTGACGGGAGCACAGGTGGGTTTGTATGTTAGTACCTCAGGTGGTCGACGGTCAGTCTCTTCTGTCCCCGTAAGTGAGTGGAGTTCAGATGTGTCGTTGGTTGTCTTTGTAGTTTTGAGGAGAAAATGTGGACGATGATGATCGTGAGAAGACACCTTCAGATGAAGTAACTGTCGGAGTGTGTTACCTCACAGAATGTCAGCTTTTTCATCTTTGTTGTTCTATTTTTGGAGAGTGTGACAGCATGAGGTCCATTTTGTACTGAGACCATGTTGGACTGCACGAATGGGAGAATTTCCAGTCAAGTATGTGTGTGTGTGTGTGTTGATTGAACATGTTTCCTCACATTTGTTGTCTGAGAGATGAACATGGACAATAATTAGTGAAACAGTTGTCAGTGTAATCTGTCCCTGTGTTTGTTTTTTCCACTGACAGGTTAAGATGGTGGCTTGAGGGTGTGTGTGTGTGTGTGTGTTGCCACATTGTGGAAATTGATTCCTATAGAGCTCCTTTTCTGAATGAAAGAGTCTGATCCTTGTTGTTTCATGCTAAACAAGTGCTCTGTTTGTCTCACCTGAGACACCTGTTTGAATCCTTTATGGTGGTTTCTGAGTGTCAGCGAGCAGTCCAGCTGTCAGGCCACCATATTTGACATTGATTGAACACGTGTACAGTGTTGGTTGGGTGTGTTAAAGTTGACAGGCATGTTGCTGCATAGTGTTCAATATGACAAAGAGATGACTGAGGTGTGACCTGCTCTGTATTAGAAGTTCAGTCACATTGAAGGATGCAGTCACCTCCCTGTGTTGAACCTGACGGGACAGGGTGAACGACCAGTATGACGATTTTGTTTTCCCTGTAGAGTGCAGCAAGCAAGCTTGTGTTTAGTTCAGATGTTGTGTCACCACAGAAACAGTGAAATTTGATGTGGCAGTGAGACAATCAGCGGTTAAGGGTTTCCAGTCTAACGATGTCTGTTGTCTTTGATAAGCGATGTTGGTCGATCAGCTGGTTGCGGCTTGTTTCTTAAAGCAGTTGGCATGTTTTTTGGCTCATGTCATAAACACGGTGTGCTTGATGGTGTTGTTAGTGATCGGTGAAAGCTCTGCATTGTGTGACTGCTGAAATGTAATGTGGTTCATTTGAAGGGCTTTGGTGGTTTGAGAGGTCACATTTATTCCAGGTGTGTAGTCCAAATGTTCTGGGTTTTTTTTTTTTTTTTTTTTTTTTTTTTTTTGCTTTTTCAAACATTAGAACATGAGAATCACATGGTGCTGTTCTGTACATCCAAGTGGTTGATAAGGTATCTTTTCATGTAAATGTGATCTGTCATCAGAAGTAACTCCCAACCTCATGGTGTGTTGTCAGCGGTGGACCTGTATGTCTTTTCAGTCTGATTTGGAGTATTTGGATGTAGTTTTTGTAACTTACTGATGCAATCTTGAGGCTGTGTATTAACACTGTAGTGTTTTTATTGGCACTTTATTTTTGTTTTTGAATGTGGCTGAGGAGGTGCACCTGGGTGGTTCAATCCCTGGTGTTGTGCCATTGGTGTGTGAAATTCATATGTATGTTGTTTTGGATCAAAGTGTCTGGCAAGAGACTCATTGTAATTCTGCAATTTCCCCCACGTTTTGATCAGCTGTTCATTTTTTCAAAGCGTAGTTTCAATCCTAACCTCTCAAATGTAACATCAAAAGGTGCTGCTTGGTTTTGCAAGTGTGTTTTTTTTTGTTTTGTTTTTTTTTTTTGGGGGGGGTCTTATTCTCAGACCAAATGGATGTCCATGTTTGGAGTTGGTGTTGAGCATTTGTGTTGCTGTATGTGTGTTATGTGTTAATGCATTGTTTTGTGACTGTTTCCTGTGTGTGTGTGTATTGCACTGAGGAACCTGATGAAACATTTGGTTGATACTATTCAGTCCATATTGACATAACAGAGTCCACATGTTTGGCAAGTATTGAATGGTGTCTACTTTTCATGTGAGGAAAAGACATTTAGTGGGTTGAGCATTCAGCACCTGTGAAGCTTCCAACTGGATGGTGTAATTGTGTCATTAGCAGCAGCTGTTTGGGGTGAAGCTGGGTGATGTGTGCATGGCTCTTCCTGTGGAGTTTGTGGTCCACCATTTCAATTTCTTTTTTTCAAATTGAAGTGTTTGGGAAGTTTGGTGCAACTGTGACTACTATGATGGTTAATCTTGATTAATGTGTTTCCATTTGAGTCATTGATGGTGTTTGAAAGGTTGTTAGGTTTTTCTTTAGTTATTATATATATATATTTTTTTAATCCAAACAATTGTGTTCTGAAGACTTGTCTTGATGATGCTTTTGGCCAACTTGTTCCCTAAGCAGTGAGACTAAGCAGTTGGCCTCATTTGTGAGCATTGATTATGTGAGCTACACAGCTGCAGGGCTAGCTCACTGTGCCTACTCTACATGATGAAATGAGTTTTGTTTGATCGAATTTTTCTTTCTTTTTTTAATTATTATTTGTTGTAGTTTTAGACTGCACTGCAGGATCTCAGCAAATGGAAGTGTTGGTGTACTAACATGATTGTTGACTGCTGAAATGTGGTCTCACAGAGGACCTGGCTGTTGAATCATTTCAGTTGTGTCTGTGTACATATAGTCAGCCCATTGTTGTGTCAGTCCTGTATGGATAATCCAAAGTAGTTGAGTGAGCACTAGAAAGTGATACGGATCAGCTGTCCATCACGGTGAATGACTGAAGTTCTGTTGGTGAGGACAGCCTTGAATGGGCAGAATGTGTTTGGATATTGAGTCATTAAATGTGACTGTGTGGTGTAAGCTTTACATCGTGTAGCGTCTTCAATGATTGATCGTTGTTGGTGAAATAGTGTCTCCTCCAATTTCAACTGATTTAGGGCAGAAATGGGTTTCCTGTGTGTAGTGGAGGTGCATGTCATGTCCTTAAACCATGTCTTTTCAGCCACACAGTGCCAATGTTATCCATGCAACACTATTAAGAGGACATTCAATAGATTTGGTCTGTTTGGATATTGACTTTATTTCCCAGGATCATCTTTTGAGTGGACACCTGTAGCCAACTTGGTTAGCAAGTAGTCTAATACAATCCAAAGTGTGTGGACATACAGACAACATATGTTCAAGTTTACTGTTGAGACATTAAAGTGACAAACACAGAACAAAAGACACAAAAAGTCCCAGTCTTTGGTCACATAACACAGGTGAACACATTTTATTAATTAGTTGATGTTAGCTTAAGGTTACAGCTAAAGGTTGTAAAATGTGGGTCATTAAAAATTGAACAGGAAACCCAAATGAGAATTAACTTAGAATTTTCTGAAGTGTAGGCCAGGCTGTTAAGGCTCATCTTGACATCCACCACACGGCAGGCCCGAGCACTGAAAAGAGAGCACAGACAAGAAGCATTATTAACAAAGAGTCATGAGATAACAAACCTACTACATGTCACAAGCAACAACCAGAGCATGCGGAGCTCCCATTGTTGGAGAAAGAACAATGTTTGTGGAGATAGTGAGAGGAAGAGGGTTAGAAGAAAGGCCAAAAATTGCACAGCAGACAGCATGCGGTCACATGGCATGAGCTCTGAAGACAGGCTGCACACAAAGAGATATATTAGTCAAGGAACATCCAAGTTACAAGAAACAACCAAATGAAGCAAACAAAGAAAATAAGTGTTAGTGTGTGTTGGAAAAGGCTGCACACAAGAAGAGATATATTAGTCAAGGAACATACAAGTCACAAGCAACAACCAAGTGAAGCAAACAAAGAAAATGAGTGTTGGAAGAGGGTGGAACAGGCAGGCAGGCAGGGTGGGTGAGGAGAGGAGAGGAGAGGAGAGGAGAGAGGCTGAAAAAGTCTAAGTGCTCACGTGCATTTTTGAGTTGAAACGGGCAGAGTGTCCTGCGGTTCCTGCTCGGTCTCCGCTGCTCGGTTAACGCGCACAGGTCAACGCGCTGGTCTTTGCAAAAAAGGGTCTTCGCTAAAAAGTCTGCCGCTAAAAACGCTGCCGCTTTCGCTGCCGCTCAGGACGCACTGGCTCCTTTTATCCTACCCAGCACACAGGTGCTCTGCGTCCCGGCTCGTTACCGAGGCCCCGTGACGGAGCCTCGGCCAATGCGCCGACAGGAGGTGTGGCCGCCCCAGCTGAACCTCGTGTCCAATTTGCCCGGTCGTTAGTGGCCTGCACACACAAAAAAAAGCACCTGAAATTAGCATTAGCGGTTAGCTCCTTCCCACATTTTACACACATTTTTCTTGCTAGGTTCACATGTCAATGCATTTCAACTAAAACGGAGTGCATTCATTTGACACTACAAAACACATTTTGCCAACATTTGCCTAAACTGGCTCGTTGCTCCCGCCTACCGCACTACCGTTTGCAGGAATTCACCACACCCCCACACAAAGCAACCAGTAACAGTGTCAGGAGCATCTGACTGACAGTCTGTCAGTCACTACTCACACGGGCTGCCAGCTGCCGGGAGAAGGCTAGTGGAAGCTATGGCAGGGGGAAAAAATGCCCGTACCGCCACTGCCCAAAACAGCGTACAGCTCACACCACTAATAACCGTAAAGTTAAGAAGCTTATTAATCCGTCTTACTACTCAAAACACTCTAACACGACTTATGCAAGCATATCATTAACACGCTTCCAAAAGAAAACACCGCAATCCTTCATTGTCCTTCCAAAAATAAATGCACAGCAAAACATATACCATGAAAACCACTGTGCTCTCCAGGTTCCGCAACCACACCGACAGACCAAAAAGCACACCGAATTACATACCTCGTCCAGTAAGAGAATTGCTGTAATTATTGTCTACTAAAGAAAATGTATTAAAACAAAAACCTTGCATTGTTTTCATGTCTCTGACACCTAATCGCATCAAATTACAACAAATCTCAAATACTGAACAAATATGGCTTTCGCAACAGTGATTGTTACATTAACACTCTGCAGCACATACTGTGATGAAGCAGCTGCCCGCAATTCACTTGTTTCCAATCCTAAGACAAGCACTGCAGAGTGGGAATAGGAATCACGTGGAACTGGCATTGACTCAGGCTAAGCGTGCTCTCTTCTCCATCTTATCTACTGCAACTTTAAAGCACATTTCATTCAAATACTTGTCATATCATAAAAACAGACATTTTTAAGCATTTTCCCTATCTTACATTTACCGTGAAAAAAGAAGATCCTCGTAGGTGGACCGACAGCTCTTTTGACTCAAATACAACAGTCGTGCCGCAATTGTCTGCGGTCTACCCTTCGTCCTTCACCGGACCCGACTGACTCAAATGTTTACAGCTAACTATTACGGAAAACATCTCGTTGAACGCTTTGGGACACAAAAACATCTGTATGTCCTTGTCATCTGGAATCAATCTCACCTCATGTTCTTGAACACATTTGCACATCCCCAAAAATGTGACACTTCAACTTCAAACAGAAATATTAGGTACCTGGAGACAGTCGATCCTGATAACAACACATGCTCGTGGCACCTCTCTTCCTTATTTATGATGCATGTTAGATTATCATCCCCACGCCTGAAGACAGCAAACATACAGATCGTTTATCACGTGTCCACAACAAGAGAAGTTGTGGCCAGAACTTGGGAACTAGCCAATTAGAATCTGGAACATGGATCTGATTATTGTACAGGGTTGGTCAAACCCAACACCATCATTAACAACTTTAGTCTGAGAACGGTGCTCGTTCTGGCCGAGATCCTGACAGAACTGTTATATAAAACATCTCGGCTCCCTGATAGAACCTCCGGTCTGAATGAAACGAGCCAAATCCCAGAGGAACCTACAAAATCAGATCGTGCCGATGAGTTGGAAATTAGACATTCCTGAAGCTAACTGAATCTCGATTTTTCATTTCACTTGAGATTATCTTACAGTGCCAAACCCAGAATCTGGAAGATATCAAGATTTTTGCAGTGGTCCTAGCTTGGAAAATGACAAACCCGTGATTTGAACTTTCCTACGACATTGGTCTGAAATTCGACCGTGGAACCGTGCTGCCATCTACAGATTTGTACTCGCACTTTCATTGTTACATTACATACTTCAAACAAGACAAATAAGATCAGAAATAACAATCATTTCAGGCAACTATAATGTCCTTCCTTTATTTCTTTGCTATGTTGCGTTACACTACAAAACACATTTTGCCTAAACTGGCTCGTTGCTCCCGCCTACTGCACTACCATTTGCAGGAATCCACCACACCCCCACACAAAGCAACCAGTAACAGTGTCAGTATCATCTGACTGACAGTCTGTCAGTGACTACTCACACACACACTGCTAACCGCCCCCTCGTGCTGCCAGCTGCCAGGAGGAGGCTAGTGGAAGCTATGGCAGGGGGCAAAAATGCCCGTACCGCCACTGCCAAAAACAGCGTACAGCTCACACAACTAATAACCGTAAAGTTAAGAAGGTTATTAATCCACCTTACTACTAAAAACCCTCTGACACGACTTACGCAAACATATAATTAACACGCTTCCAAAATGAAACACCACAATCATTCATTGTCCTTTGAAAAACTTTACTGGTAATTTTCTTATTGTTGCAAAGCAACACATTTACTAACAAAATCTCACCTAAATACCATCAAAAACACTGTGCTCTCCAGGTTCCGCAACCGCACTGACAGACCAAAAGACACACCGTATTACATATCCCGTCCAGTAAGAGAATTGCTGTAATTATCATCTACTAAGAAAAAGGTATTAAAACAAAACCGTAACATTCATTTCATGAATCGCATCAAATTACAACACATCTCAAATACTGATCAAATATGGCTCTCACAAAGGTGATTGTGACAGCAGAGTGGGAAGGGGGAATGACGTGGAACTGGCATTGACTCAAACTAAGTGTGCTCTCTTCTCCGTCTTATCGACTGCAGCTTTAAAGCACATTCCATTTCGAAGCATTTGCCCTATCTTACGTTCATTTTTCCCAACGCGCCATTGACATTTACCGTGAAAAAAAGAATATCCCCGTAGGCGGACCGACAGCTCTTTGGACTCGTATACGACAGTCGTGCCGCAGTTGTCCGCGGTCTACCCTTCGTCCTTCACGGGACCCCCGACTGACTCAAATGTTTGCAGCTAACTATTACGGAAAACATCTCGTTGAACACTTTGGGACACAAGAACATCTGGATGTCCTTGTCGTTTGAAATCAATCTCACCTCATGTTCTTGAACACATTTGCACATCCTGAAAAATGTGACACTTCAACTTCAAACAGAAATATTAGGTGCCTGGAGACAGTCGATCCAGATAACAACACATGCTCCTGGCACCTCTCTTCCTTATTTATGATGCTTGTTATATTATCATCCCCACGCCTGAAGACCGCAAACATACAGATTGTTTATCACGTGTCCACAAGAGAAGTTGTGCCCAAGACTTGGGAACTAGCCAATTAGAATCTGGAACATAAATCTGATTATTGTACAGGGTTGCTCAAACCCAACACCATCATTAACAACTTTAGTCTGACAACGGTGCTCGTTCTAGCTGAGATCCTGACAGAACTGTTCTATAAAACATCTTGTCTCCCTCATAGAAACCTCCAGTCATAAACATCAGGTCCCTGAGGACAGTGCTGATACCGAGACGCTCGTGGCACCTCTCCTCCTTATTTGTGCACACCTGAAGACAACACATACACACGCATATCACTTGTTTAGAATAAACATATGTTGATCCCAGTACTTGGAAATGTCTATCAGATTAAGGTACAGGGTTGGTCAAACCCAATTTCATCAATATGAACTATTGTCTGACAACGGTGCTCACTCTGACACTCTGAGTCCAGCGCTGCATTGCCTTAGCCTGTGACCTACAATAAATACTTAGACTGTGAACTGAACACTTCTCCAGACCGTTCTTGACCTGCCAACAAAGAACCAGGCTTCAAAGCTAACACAACTCTGACACCAAAGCTGCATTGCTTTACATGTAACCTCCAAGAAATACTTGAACTGAAGACTTCTCTGGACCATTCTTGAGCTTCCTATAAAAAAAACAAGCTTCAAACATAACAGAACTATTTGCCACATCTGCCCAAACATCAATCCTAAATCACACCCTCTAACTAACTGATTGACTTTTGCCCTCTGCAATGCGGTCCCACTTCCTCCGTTCTCACCAGACTGCACTAAATCACTGATTTGACTTCAAATCGACACCCTCTCGTGTTGCCCTTCGTACATCGGAACGCCTCAAAGACTGCCGACTGACACTCGGAGTTTTACGTTTGCCAATGACTTGCCAAAATAAATGCTCAGAAGTTGGAACTTCGAAACCGCAGACTTGGAAATGTTTAATCGGTCAGACCGTTGCACAAGCAGCAATGATAAAAAACTCACTTGTTCACACTGACGGCATGGTGTTGATTTCAGGAGAAATCAAGGATGTCTTAGCATTTAGTGTGAGCAGAGGAAGCAGGACTGGTACCAGAGAGGCCAAAACTCCATCGGTGAATGAGTGGATGTGCTTTAGGATGAACATATTTGCAACGACTCACATCTATCTTCCAAACACACAAAAAACCAAAATGGCACCTCACTACATTCACAGAATAGCTGGCATGTTCTTACTGGTTTCAATTCTGTTCACTCATTACTGCTTTGCAAACACTTCCTACACCACGCAGCTACTTTTGGATTCAGGATTTCCATGCAGAAACTGTGCATTCCACAAACTTCAGCTCCCCCCAAAACATTTGCTACACAGCAAGACAACACGGCTCACCTAAACCGACCATCAACGGCATTCAGATTGCAGACAAAGAACAGGGAAACGCACAGGTCTACGGGCAAAACTACAGATCGTGCCGCACCGGCTACCGACAAACCGCTATCCTGCTCGCCAATGTTCACTCTTTGCCAAACTAAATGAACAAACTACCGCTTCAGATCACATCGCAGAGTATGTTTAGGGACTGCGACATCACACTTTTCAGTGAAAACATCCAAACTTTCAACACCTATTGACCGACTGAACTATTGCAAGAGGTTTGGATTTGGAGAGAGACAAGATGTCTGCCTTAAAAACATCTCCTCCACGCTCTTTCAGGGAAACACAAAAACCAACACCTTCGAATCAAAGGCTAGCTCTTGCTCAAAATGTTCTCGTGGCAATACCGATTCTTTCCTGATAGCCCCGTGACAGAACACGACGATAAAACTGTCTGAATGAAAGAAGCCAAATCCCAGAGGAACCTACAAAATCAGATCATGCTGATGAGTTGGAAATTAGACATTCCTGAAGCTAACAGTTTGGATGTCTGTGTGCCTACTTTCTAATTCACCAGGATTACTGAATCTCTATTTTTCATTTAACTTTAGATTTTCTTACAGTGCCAAACCCACCATCTGGAAGATATCAAGGTTTTTGCAGTGGTCCTAGCTTGGAAAATGACAAACCTGTGATTTGAACTTTCCTCCACAGTTTGTCTCAAATTCTACCATGGAACCTTGCTGCCATCTACAGATTTGTACTCACACTTTCATTGTTACATTACATACTTCAAACAAAACAAATAAGATCACAAATAAGAATTATTTCAGGCAACTATAATGTCCTTCCTTTATTTCTTTGCTATGTTGTGTTACTTAGAAATTGAGTCATCATATATAATAGGAGTATTAATGTGAATATTATTGTCAACAGTATCAAAATGCCATTGAAAATCAATCATTTGAAATATATCTGATTGACCATCAGAAGCAGACGAGTCCCCTTTACAAATCATTCATTAATCTTCCTATTAAAAATGAAATTGCATCACTTGCACAAAAACTGCCCCACGTGTACAACAGTCTGTCGGCGATGACGCATGCCTCGGAGGATCGCACCATCTGCAGCACGCGGCGCAAACTCAATTTCTATTCTGTTCTCATTTTCTGTCACTTCTTCATTTTTCCTTCTAACGCCTACTTGGTTGTTGTTTGTTAATGTCCAGTCATTTTGCTCTGTAAGTTTCTCCATCATATGCGCTACTCAAAACAACATTAACTAGCACCAGTTATTCTTCCAAAAACATCTTGCTTTAGTTTGGTCATGAAACTTTCATTTTACTCGCCACATTAAACCACGTGTTTTTGTTTTCGTTTTTTGGATTTATTAGTGAATTTTACTCCAGCAATAATCTTTTTAAAGACAGTTTTCAACCAGCCATCAAAAAAACTATCAATCTTATTGTTATCATTCGAAAATCTTACTTCACAAACACAACTTAGCCAAAAAACCTGCAGCCGGCTGTTGATCCTTCATTTAAATTAACAACCGTCCGGAACCGTTCCTCACCTGCCACCGACACCGTCAAACCCAATTCCTGAAACATCACTGTCCGACCTCAGCTCTCCGCCTCGGTGTGCTCGGGTCTTCCGCCAGACAAACGTTGGAAGTATGTTTGGGCCAGTTCAGAGCAGGCCTCGATAGGAACGCCACCGATCGAGTAGGCGTGCAAAACGGGTTGGAATAACACTTAGTCTGGAAAGTTAGGACACTGTTTGCACTAATTCTCTCAACTATTTGTTCAGTCAATTCACTTTACATTTGCAACCCTATAATTCCCTTCAAACTACTTCTTGCTATCCACAAAATCATTTTGCCATTGTGTTGCCATAACTTTCTCTTTGTGTTATGCCATATCACCTATATCTTCTGTCATTCTCTTCCTGATACATTATTCATTATCCATCATTTTTTGGAATAAATAAGACTTAAATGCAAGTCATGGTTCAACAGTGTCCTCTTGAGCTGGATAGAAACAATCCCTGCATCTGGAATTTACACTTCACATTATCAGACTGGTCTACTGTTGCTTCATTCACTAGTATTTTACAAGCATTATAGCAGTTAATCCCTGCAGTCCTTCTTAGCTAAGGAAGGTGGTGCCCCAGCATTTGATCTACAAATGCAACATCAAATTAAGTTCATTCCCCTACACCTGAGTCCTACTTTACAATGATGTGCACTTTGTAACTTTATCCTATATCACCCAGTTTTGATCCCTTAAAAAGGGTTGTTGAAAGGGCTTTTTAGAACCAAATCTGGATTTTTTTTGCCATCTGTTGATTGACAGTGTTAAATTGGTTGAGATTTGATTCATTCAAATCTAAATGACTGCTCAAACTCATAATGTTAGTGTGAAATAGAACACTACATATTGCTGTTGTTTTCCATTAAAAAACATTTGCACAAAGCAAGCCTATCCACTTTTCCATGTTTATAACAGTAAGAAAACAATAATTCCAGGAACATTTAAAATAGATCAAAATGTGCCATTCATTTGCTATTAATTGCCAGTCAACTATGACATTCGTGAGATGAATCACCATTAATTATTTTCATCAATTGACAGCACTAGTATTTACATGAACATAACTTGGTGCACACGCAGCTTATATACCCCTGGATGCTAATCCTATACTAGCAATGATAGAACTGTGTGCTGCAACAAACTGCACACCCTGATGGAGCCTTTATTGTTGCTGGACACTTCAACCGCTCAGACCTGACAATTGCTCTCCACACATTTCACCAAAATGTCTCCTCATCCACCAGACGTACCAAAACCCTGAACCGTTTCTAGACAAACATTCCTGAAGCTTACAAAGACGTCCCCATCCCCAACCTAAGACAGTCTAATTGCCTATCGTAGTTCCTACTCCGTAAGAACGCACCGCTCAAAAAACCTGTGCGACCGGCAAGGACTGCTAAAATATCGCCAGAGGGAGCAGGCGCCACACTCTGACACCCATTCCAACACACAAGCGGGATTTGGTCACACTAAACTCAGGATCCATTGATGCCTCCTTCATTTTGGACCATATTAAAATATGTGTTGACAACATCACCGCCCACAAACGCGTAACTTTCCCTGACCAAAAGCCTTGGATGAACCGTAAGGTCCGCTGAGCGCCTTCGGTGGATTGTCTCAGCAAGCGACGCAGCTGATCGCGCGACTGACAGCTGACTTAAAAGGAAAAATGGCCAAGATAAAAGCCACGCTGCTCGCTCTGGAGGAGCAGCAGCCCCGACCGAACTGCAGCTGTGAAAGCCAGAAAAGGAAGAGACGGGGACAAAACCCAAAAATTACAGTAACATTAGCATTTAGTATTACATTGTGCCATTTTTAGGCCTCCAAACCTTTATTATTCTTATTGCGCTACATTCCAAAAATTTGGGAACCGTTCACATTACATTTTACATTATAAAGTATTTTGGTATTTTAAAAGAAAAGGTGCGCCATCTGAGCAGGATTATGTTCATAAAATCCACAAAAATACAAAGGATATATTCTGCAGAATGCAAGAAAATGTAAACGTTGCATGACCTCTTTGGACATTTTCTGTTTTACAAGCTCAACTCATCCCACAACAAAGCGGTGACATCACATTTGATTGCCTCTTTAACTGGGAGTCCAAACATGGATGGTGTGGACAGAGGAGTCCTTTTACGTAAGGGTTTTTTTTGTTTGTTTGTTTTTTGAAACCCCTTTCTGTTGAACACATATTTATTCTTCCAGCAGCCTGCAAGACATATTATGAGACAATGCGGAGGAGTTTCAGGTATGACCAAAAAGAAGCGAGTAAGAGTTGCATAAAGGCCCCTTTATTTTCACAACAATGTAAAAATGGACAGAATTTTATTTAGAAGCTGCATTATTTTTGACATTACTTTTGGCCCTTAATGACTTATGCACCATCACACTCACCCCCATCATCAACAACTGCTTTCCAGAAAATGGTCTTGGCCCACCCTGCTGTCTTCCCCCCACACTGGATCCCCATCAGTTTGCATACTGTTCAAACAGACCAACAGAGAATGGTATCTCCACATCACAACACTCCACCCTGACACACCTACACAACACCACCACCTATGCAAGGATGCTGTTCATCAACTTCAACTCAACATTCAACACACTCATCCCCTCCAACCTGTTCAACAAACTTAGTGACCTTGCCATCAGCACCTCCCTCTGCTACCCCAGCCCGTCAGATTAGACAACCACACCTCCACCACACAGACCCTGAACATGCCCCACAAGGCTGTGTGCTGAGCCCTCTCCTCTACTCCCTCATCACCCACAGCTGCATTCCTGTGCGTGGCTCCAACTCCATCATCAACTTCACATAGGACACTACAGTGATAGGCCTGATCAAAAACAACAACAACAACAAGTCAGCCCACAGGGATGACTTTCAGCAGCTGCTGATGTGGTGTACTAAAAACAAACTGACCCTCAACACTGAGAACACCAAGGAGCTCATCGTGGACTACGTGAAAACCAAAGGCTGCAGCAACATGGCCACCGATACAAACCAACATTGTTTATCAATCAATCGGTGCATCGCTTCAAAGACTTGTTTGTCCCACCCTGAAGGCCACTCTCCTCCAATTAGAAAAGGCAATTGTGTGTTGTGAAAACTGACTGGAAAACAGGAAAAACCTCAGTTCTCATACTGTATCTCTACATTTCACATGCACTGCCCCCTCAGCAACAGGACATGATGGGATCCACTGCTCCGCTCTTTGGCCCACAGTGTGCACTACTCTGTTTCGACAAGATGCTTGGAAACACCCAATTGTTCATTTGCTAAACTCTGAGAGGCCAATTTTCTTTGGAAATGCCACAAAGACAACTTATCGCAACTTCACACTGACAGAGGTCAATTTGTGAAAAGCGTGTCGTGGTTTACTGTGTGAGCCCACAGACACATTTCAGGACATTGGGGACAGAATCTTGTGGAACGCTTTGCTGCATCTCTTCCTCCTTAAACAACTACAGCAAATGTGAGCAAATGATGGAAGTCTTTCCCTTCATGTCCTGTTGCTCCTCAAAAGGGCTGCCAAAATACACTGCAGCAAACACAAACAAATCTTCCTTACCTCCTCTGGAGCTTGATGTTCCTCCACTCTGATCGGTCCATCTCTGCCATCCCGGCCATCGTCGGCCAAGAGTCCGCCACCTGCAAAATACATACAAACGTATCAGGGTCACGTGATCCGTGGTAGTAGAGGGCACCGCATTCTAAACGAGGAGTAGTGGAGTTACGAGCAGAGTCGGGCCGTTCTGAGATGACTTCATCAGATCATTCATAGCTTCTGTCCCTGCTTCAACTTCACCTTTTAATGAATATTGTCTTTGATGTGGCTTGAAGGATAATTTCAGTGTTATGCACACTGCTTCTCCTCCTTTCATTAACCCTACACCTGATGTGTGTATTAGCACATGGAGTCATACACTATGCACGTAGCCCACCGTCACATGCTAATGCTCCTACATCTACTTTTCCCAGTAAATCTCTTCCGAAACTACAATCTAATCTCACCGCTTTCTGGTTTAAAAACTGATCATCAGCGTGCTTGCTACATTCCATCGCACTCATTAGGCATCCCCATTTTCCAACTCGTAGCCAACCAGTTTGTATGGACTTCACCCGAGCAACTGGTCCGGTCGACGAGCGCCGCTTGCGTTGTCACCGTTAGGTTTCCGCGGCCAGAGAGCTTGTTGACACCATGAGGTTACCCCTCTCTGTTGCTCGTCGAGACACTGCTGTCAGAAAATATTCTACAAGCCACCCGCTGCAACTCCTTACAAACACATCCAAACTACCCATGTAGAAAACTTACCACAGCTAAGGCCTACACATCTAACCTGCACGCCCAGTCATTGACTCCTGTATTCTTCTCATATACACTGCGGACTATTGATCCCACACCGTGACATTTGTTTTACTGTCTGCTCTGTTCTGTTTCCACTTTAGAAACTGATCTTCAGCGTGCCGGCTACGTTCCGCCACACTAGTTAGACATCCCCATTTTCCAACTCGTGGCCGACCAGTTTGTATGGACTTCACCCGAGCAACTGGTCCGGTCGACGAGCGCCGCTTGCGTTGTCACCGTTAGGTTTCCGCGGCCAGAGAGTTTGTTGACACCGTGAGGTTACCCCTCTCTGTTGCTCGCCGAGACACCGCGCTGTCAGAAAATATTCTACGAGCCACCCGCTGCAACTCTTTACAAACACATCCAAACTAACCATTTAGAAAAGTTCCCACAGCTAAGGCCTACACATCTAACCTGCACGCCCACTCATTGACTCCTGTATTCTTCTCATATACACTGCGGACTATTGATCCCACACCGTGACATTTGTTTTACTGTCTGCTCTGTTCTGTTTCCACTTTAGAAACTGATCTTCAGCGTGCCGGCTACGTTCCGCCACACTAGTTAGACATCCCCATTTTCCAACTCGTGGCCGACCAGTTTGTATGGACTTCACCCGAGCAACTGGTCCGGTCGACGAGCGCCGCTTGCGTTGTCACCGTTAGGTTTCCGCGGCCAGAGAGTTTGTTGACACCGTGAGGTTACCCCTCTCTGTTGCTCGCCGAGACACCGCGCTGTCAGAAAATATTCTACGAGCCACCCGCTGCAACTCTTTACAAACACATCCAAACTAACCATTTAGAAAAGTTCCCACAGCTAAGGCCTACACATCTAACCTGCACGCCCACTCATTGACTCCTGTATTCTTCTCATATACACTGCGGACTATTGATCCCACACCGTGACATTTGTTTTACTGTCTGCTCTGTTCTGTTTCCACTTTAGAAACTGATCTTCAGCGTGCCGGCTACGTTCCGCCACACTAGTTAGACATCCCCATTTTCCAACTCGTGGCCGACCAGTTTGTATGGACTTCACCCGAGCAACTGGTCCGGTCGACGAGCGCCGCTTGCGTTGTCACCGTTAGGTTTCCGCGGCCAGAGAGTTTGTTGACACCGTGAGGTTACCCCTCTCTGTTGCTCGCCGAGACACCGCGCTGTCAGAAAATATTCTACGAGCCACCCGCTGCAACTCTTTACAAACACATCCAAACTAACCATTTAGAAAAGTTCCCACAGCTAAGGCCTACACATCTAACCTGCACGCCCACTCATTGACTCCTGTATTCTTCTCATATACACTGCGGACTATTGATCCCACACCGTGACATTTGTTTTACTGTCTGCTCTGTTCTGTTTCCACTTTAGAAACTGATCTTCAGCGTGCCGGCTACGTTCCGCCACACTAGTTAGACATCCCCATTTTCCAACTCGTGGCCGACCAGTTTGTATGGACTTCACCCGAGCAACTGGTCCGGTCGACGAGCGCCGCTTGCGTTGTCACCGTTAGGTTTCCGCGGCCAGAGAGTTTGTTGACACCGTGAGGTTACCCCTCTCTGTTGCTCGCCGAGACACCGCGCTGTCAGAAAATATTCTACGAGCCACCCGCTGCAACTCTTTACAAACACATCCAAACTAACCATTTAGAAAAGTTCCCACAGCTAAGGCCTACACATCTAACCTGCACGCCCACTCATTGACTCCTGTATTCTTCTCATATACACTGCGGACTATTGATCCCACACCGTGACATTTGTTTTACTGTCTGCTCTGTTCTGTTTCCACTTTAGAAACTGATCTTCAGCGTGCCGGCTACGTTCCGCCACACTAGTTAGACATCCCCATTTTCCAACTCGTGGCCGACCAGTTTGTATGGACTTCACCCGAGCAACTGGTCCGGTCGACGAGCGCCGCTTGCGTTGTCACCGTTAGGTTTCCGCGGCCAGAGAGTTTGTTGACACCGTGAGGTTACCCCTCTCTGTTGCTCGCCGAGACACCGCGCTGTCAGAAAATATTCTACGAGCCACCCGCTGCAACTCTTTACAAACACATCCAAACTAACCATTTAGAAAAGTTCCCACAGCTAAGGCCTACACATCTAACCTGCACGCCCACTCATTGACTCCTGTATTCTTCTCATATACACTGCGGACTATTGATCCCACACCGTGACATTTGTTTTACTGTCTGCTCTGTTCTGTTTCTACTTTATAAACTGATCTTCAGCGTGCCGGCTACGTTCCGCCACGCTACTTAGACATCCCCATTTTCCGACTCGTGGCCGACCAGTTTGTATGGAGTTCACCCGAGCAACTGGTCCGGTCGACGAGCGCCGCTTGCGTTGTCACCGTTAGGTTTCCGCGGCCAGAGAACTTGTTGACACCGTGAGGTTACCCCTCTCTGTTGCTCGCCGAGACACCGCGCTGTCAGAAAATATTCTACAAGCCACCCGCTGCACCTTTTTACACACAAACACAACCAAACTAACCATTTAGAAAACAACTAAGGCCTTCAGATCTAACCTGCACACCCACTCATTGACTCAGAGTGTACTGGTACTTGTACTATAGTCTTCTCACACAGACTGTGGACTATCAGTCTGCTCTGTCCTGTTTCTGCTTTTTAACTAACCATTTAGAAAAGTTCCCACTACAGTTGAGTGGTATCCAAATTTTGATACCGTCAAACCTTCCCAACATTTTCCCGGGGTATACGATATTCCGGTCACTAATTAAAAATCACTTTAGAAAAATTTTTGAATGATCATCAGAGTCTGAAACAAGTTTTTTTTTTTTTTTTTTTTTTTTTTTTTGGGAAAATCAGGTGCATCCACCTGTGCCTCTGTACACGTCAAACCGCTTGTCTCACTCACATGATTCGGTAGTAAAAAATAAGCCCACGAGCTAGCAAAAATGAGTAAAAAAAAACATCTTTGGAGAGCTTCTTCAGAAGGGGAAAAGCCCAAATGATGACACAGAAGAAGAAGAAAGCTACATTGAAGAGACAATATCAGCCGTCCTACTTCTAATACAGGTTTAAGCTTTAGGTGATTCTCAGGCACCGAGCTGGCTCTGCGTAATATGTGGCCACAGGCTCACAAATGAGGCAATGAAGCCTTCTTGTTGAAGAGGAACAAGCGCAGGGCTCCCACTAATTACAACTACATTCAGGGTAATAATGAGTTGTATTTTGAATAATTTGTTTTTATTCATTTCCGTGCCGGTCCAGCTAATTAATGCTTTATGTGAAACCGGTCGGTGCCGTGTAAAAGCTTGCCATTGCCCTTAAATATCCAATCGGGTGAAAAATTCCTGCATGTCTTTCTTCAATTCCTGCAAGAATATCAGCTTGTGTTCAAATAAACAGGCCAAGGTTTCACACTGAGTCAGTACACTGAGTAAATTGAGACTACATTGTCATTATATTTCAATCAATTTATTTTTTGTGACTTTTTGGTTTGCTAGTGTGCCTTATGATTTTTCTAATGTAAAATATGTGCTGTGGCTCCAAAAGGCTGGGAAACAATACATTGCGACATGGAGTTGTGCTCCGTGCGCTTAGCCCACCGTCACATGCTCATGTCCTACATCTACTTCTCCCAGTAAGGCTCCTCCCAGAGGGTAGACTGGGCAGACGTGGGACAAAACCACTTTAGCTTGAACCTGTTTGTTTGCTTCTGGATCAATTATTCATGTTTTCAGTGACACGTTTTCTTCACAGACTTCACCATTTGCTGATTGCACACAGTTGACATGAAAATGTTGAGCTATGTCTGCTCTGTCGTCAGGATGGAGGACGGAGCTCCGCCTCCAGTGTCTCACGGAAACAGTACTTCTGCTCTCATGTCCTGTTTAACATTCAACATGTCCTAAACTCAACTCTTCACTGTCCTCTCTCATGTTGTCTGTGCAGCCTCCTGCCCAACGCCCTCACTTACCACAGATGTAACAGCCGTCCCCATCACCACGTGGGGGGCCACGTCCCCTTCCTCGTCCGCCAGCTCCGCCTCTTCCTCGCCCACGTCCTCCGCCTCTTTGTTTGAAGACACCGTTTCCTCTTCTCCATCGATGAGCACAGAGACCTGCCTCTTGTTTGCCTTTGTTATCTCTGTGTTGCACTGACAAACACAATAAACTTCTATCTAATCTCATCTCTTTCTGCTTTAGAAATTTATCTTCAGCCTGTTTGCTACGTTCCACCACGCTTGTTAAAGATCCCTATTTTCTGACTCGTGGCCAACCAGTTTGTATGGAGTTCACCCGAGCAACTGGTCCAACTGACGAACGCCGCTTCCGTTGTCACCGTTAGGTTTCCGCGGCCAGAGAGCTTGTTGACACCGTGAGGTTACCCCTCTCTGTTGCTCGTCGAGACACCGCTGTCAGAAAATGTTCTACTCCCCACCCGCTGCAACTCTTTACAGACAAACACATCCAAACTAACTGCTTAGAAAAGGTCCCACACCTTAACACCTGTTTGACAGTCTGCTCTGTTCTGTTTCTGGTTTCCAACCTGATCTCCGGCCCATTCCACTGCACTTGTTAGGCATTCCTATTTTCCGACTCGTGGCCGACCAGTTTGTATGGACTTCACCCGAGCAACTGGTCCGGTCGACGAGCGCCGCTTGCGTTGTCACCGTTAGGTTTCCGCAGCCAGAGAGCTTGTTGACACCGTGAGGTTACCCCTCTCTGTTGCTCGTCGAGACACCGCTGTCAGAAAATAGTCTACTCGCCACCCGCTGCAACTCTTTACAGACACATCCAAACTAACCATTTAGAAAGGTACCACAGCTAAGGCCTACACATCTAACCTGCACAAACACTTATCTTTCACATTAACTGTGGACTATCGGTCCCACACCTTAACACCTGTTTGACAGTCTGCTGTGTTCCTCTCACAAAGGCCCGCTGTGGTCAAACCTGCAATACACACACACACACACACACACACACACACACACACAGAGTGGAGGACAACATATTCACATCATTTACTTCAGTAAAAGTAATAATACCACACCATACAAATACAAGTCCTGCATTGGTTAGTTATGAAAGCAGAATCTGTAAAATGGACTTCAAGTAATCCATGCAGAAACATGTCCCTGTGACTGCTGGACAAACTATTGGACATGAAATGATTGTTAGGACTTTGTCCATTGGTTAGCTGAGAAACATCACATTTCAGAAAGTCTCTGCAGGATTGATGTGCAAACATTGTCTTTTGGAAAGGAGCTCACGCTGTCTGGTGGTCGATGCAAAGTCAAAGTATTGATCTCTGAAATGGACTTTAGTAGAGATGCCGTGAAAAGACGCCAGTCAAGCACAAGGACGCCACATTTCCTACTGCTGCGCTTCAGTAAAATCACTTTGTTCCATTTCATCACTCATTTGAAATATAATCCTAAATCCTTTCCTTTGATCCACACTCATCTCACACTGTTGGTTTCCTTTGAACCACTGACACCATGTGAAAGCACAAACTAAATCTGAGCAGTGAACAGGTACCAGGTGCTCATCATTCTGCTTTTGAAACTGATCTCCAGCATGTCGGCTGCGTTCCGCCGCGCTTGTTAGATGTCCCCATTTTCCGACTCGCGGCCGACCAGTTTGTATGGACTTCACCCGAGCAACTGGTCCGGTCGACGAGCGCCGCTTCCGTTGTCACCGTTAGGTTTCCGCGGCCAGAGAGCTTGTTGACACCGTGAGGTTACCCCTCTCTGTTGCTCGTCCAGACACCGCGGTCAGAAAATATTCTACTCTCCACCCGCTGCACCTTTTTACACACAGACACATCCAAACTAACCGCTTAGAAAAGTTCCCACAGCTAAGGCCTCATCTGACCTACTGTGACCCCGCTCTTTCCGCACATTCACTTCTCCACCTCCATCATTCTGTGGGCTGACATTAATGAGCGTGACATCCACAGTTTAGTGTTTCCTCACCGAGTGGACATCTCTACTGGATGCTAATGACTTTAGGTTAACATTAGCTTCCTGTGTCCTGAGCGCATAGTAACACATGCGTCTTCTCTCTCGTACTCTCCTCCAGCATTTAAGTCATCTTACGCCCACGTCGTTACATCTGTGGAAGCCATCTACAGCTGATGAAATGTGACCTGTGACCTTTGACTTCAGCTGCCACGAATCAAAAGTCGCTGTCCAGAAACGACAGCTTCTGTCTGAAATCGATCGTGTATCGGCCAGATATGAAAACAGACATGAGCTTCAACTCGGCTGGGAAAGAAAAGGCCTTCGTGACTGCTCTCAATACTATTTAATGTGTATGTGTGTGTGTGATGTGTCTCCTACCAGGTGAGTGCTGTGGCAAAGAGACAGGTGATCCCCGAGGTGACTGACATTAGCTGGGGTGACGGAAGACGTGAGGAGGCGCAGAGGACAGACAGAGCGAGGAAGAGACTGAATTCACTGAAGGTGACCTAGGTTGAAAGGAAACATCGGGGAGAGGAGGAGACAAGGGAAGGGTGTGAAGGAGGCGCCGCCCACAGTCAAAATGGCAGCCGTGCCTAAAGCCTGTGGCGCTGTGGCTGTGTTGGCCGGTCAGGTGCTGGCCTCTATCCTGAATATCAGTCGGAGTATTTTTGGGACCATTTTGTGCCTTAAAATCATTTGAATATTTTCATTCATAAATAAAATGTTTAAAAAAAGAAAGAAATAAAGCTCCATGTCTTTTTTCTGATTATCTGTGTCTTTGCAGTCATGAGTGGACTCTGCTAACCTCACAGGACTAAAACACATGTGAACAAAACACTGAGATCTATTTCCACAGGCATTTCCAGCATTTATGTATTTGTTCTGTTCAAGTGTGTTTCTCAGATTTTAGTCACATCATCGTTCATTTATTGATGAATGTTCCGTTTTCATCCTCCCAACAGGAAATTCTGACATTTCCTAAACTCGATCCCAGCTTTGACTCCTTACTATGCTTTAATATTCTACGTTCTGCATTCTGTGGCAGGAAAATGTGACACTATGAGCCCTAAAATAAAAGCTGCCCACAAATCATTCAACAATACTTAAAGCCATGACACTTTTACAACTTGATCACATCAAGTCACATTTTGTCAAGTTAAACCACTAAATTCAGCTCATCCAGAGCCTTTAACCCTCTGAGTCGATGGAAACGTTGAGACGCAGGTGTGCTCCTCACCTTGCGGTCGTGCTTCATCTCCCATCCTCTGGACGGCTCCAGCTGTTTGTTGGTAAACATGCTGAGGATGACCACCGCGTCCCTGCAGCACAAACACGTGTTGGTGGTAAACGTAAGGCAGCCACTCTGACACAGAAACAGTGATGGACAGAGAAGAGGGAGGGAGGAAAAAAACAAAGAAGAGAGGAATCGGTCAAGGTTGGTCATGTCAAGTCGCCCCTCTGTGATTCTATTTCATCCTATTTGTGACTGTTATGAACGAGTCATGGCGCTGCCGTCGGCCTCAGCTGATTCTGTCCAGAGCTCATCAGCTAATGTTCGTGTGTGACGTGAGCTCTGAGGCCCCCAAAACTGCCCTCCACCCACACATAACCCTTCTGCTGTCCCGCTCCCCCCCACAGTCCCTTAACGAGCACATGTGGTGACCAAAGCGGTGGGACACTGCCATGTTGTAACCTGAAGAGGGAAAAGCATCTAAACAAACAGCTGGATCACTGACTTCACACATCAGTGAAAAGACAAACAACGAGCCAAGAAGCTTGAGGATGCAACCGTCATGTTTCCAGTTATGACAAATAGAAAGACTTTATTTGGCCTCTGCTGGACCCAGCGGGAGGCTGGAACATATCAGCGTGTAAAGTGAATGATTAAGACCCTCCGTTCCCTAAATAACAACAATTAAGGAGACCGTGAGTGAGGCAATTAACCTCCAGCTGCTCCGGAGCAGTGTGTCTCAGCATCCCCATATATTCACTGGAATAACAGAGGTTTTACTTATATATATATATATATATAGAGAGAGAGCGAGAGAGAGAGAGAGAGAGACAGAGTCATGGATGAAAGTATTGGCACCCCTCTGGAAGTTTTTCAAGCAAAAATCACACACTTTTGGAGGTTTTTTATAGAATAGCCAAACCAGAATCATTGCAATAATAGCAATGTTAGACCACTGGAGCCCTTTGTCCTTTAGCAACAGACTGATATTTGTCAGGAAAGCTACCAGAGCTGAAGTGTGACTGTCCATAACCTGAACACAAGGGTCTAACAATAAGAAATGTGCTTTTATCAAGACAAAAGATACTTGTTGTGAAGGGGTGCCAACATTTTCACACCCCACAGCATTTTGGTGGTATTAAGTGTTGAATTTGGGGAAACCAGTCGTTGTTATAGTTGTGTTATTGAAATGATCCTGGTTGGGTTTTTTGATCCAAAAAACTCCACAAGTGTATGACTTTAGCTGGAAAACCAACACTTCCAGAGGGGTGCCAATACTTTCATCCATGACTCTGTGTGTGTGTGTGTGTGTGTGTGTGTACATTTATCACTTATGATAAATAAGGCATCGATAACCGCTTCACTAACAGGACATTTAATACATGCAGATAACTGGTTCATGGACTCAATGTGCCACAGAGGACGACAGCGGCAGCCTGAACCTTTATTTCAACTGACTCGCTCATAATCGTCTGGACATTAACTCCTGACAGCTGTGAGTCAGGAGACAATCGTCCTCTTTGTGGAGGGACGTGAACTTACGAGCTGCCGGTGAAACCAGACTGGGTCAGACTCCTCTGGAGCTCCTCGCCGTCCACCTCGCCTTCCTGCACAGAACAGGAAGTGACATTCGGTCAGCTGTGAAGTGATGATGGGGACAAACGCTGCTCATGCTGGACACACAACGCTGAATAGACATTTTAAAACCTCAATGAAAAGACACCAAAGAGAGATAAAAACACACAGCTGAATGTTTGCTTTGCATTTTTTATTCACACATTTTTACTGCGGGAAGATGCTAAAACACACACTCAAAGTGCTGATAGCTAATTAGCTCGTGCTAGCTCAGTAAACTGACTGCTTCACCAAAGGAGGATGAGCTAATTGCTAACAGGCACAGGACAAAGAGCTGGAGCTGTCTGAGGGGCTGAATG